>NC_056604.1:1855736-1989555 GCF_018340385.1 Cyprinus carpio
TTTTTTTGTGCTCTAGAAGAATGTGATCTAAGCTTGAGAGAACCATGGGCCGGCAGCGACCTTGAAGGGGCAGGTGCTTCGAAAATATAAAAGGGGCACATGGAGCACGGCTTTTTAATGAGCTGTCCCTTGCTGAGCCGGAATCGAAACAGTATGCATTCTGTACTGATACACTGCAAATGCCGTGACGCAGTTTTGAAAAAGAACAGAACAGAAAGACCATTTTAAGTTTAGAAGTTAAAGAAATTGTTTTTCTCTTTGCACCTCTCTGGAATTAGAAACAGAATTACATTAGGCCTGTAAAAAAATAGAACACCAGCTTTCTAATCGTTTTAGTATTCTATCTGTTTTGCTTTTATTTTATTATACAATTAACAAAAGCAAAAAAGACCTCTAACACTAGCTTTGCTCCATTCTTTTTCTATTCTGTTTTCTTATTTTTTATTATATATTTTAAAAGCCCTTGCTACGTGTACTGCTACTGAGACTCGTTTATAGCACTTATATATCATTGCTACTCTTGTTGATTTTGATTGCTTCCATTGTCCTCATTTGTAAGTCACTTTGGATAAAAGCATCTGCTAAATGACTAAATGTGTTATTATTATTATTATTATTATTATTATTATTATTATTATTATTATTATTATTGAGTTTACAGGGTTTTGGGGTTTTGCTGTTGTAAACACTACTGTTTCTGTCTTATTTAAAAATAGCCTATATTTCAGAGGATGAGAAAATCAATATAAGGCTGTTTTTGTCATTGTTGTGATAATTATTTAATGCATTCTACATTTTTTTAAATAAATGCTGTAATAATAAAGTTCAAAGTAATAGTTTTTAGACAGATAACATGAAGACTCCTCGACACCCTTTAAACTTTTTCCCAATCAAACAGCAAGAACGAGAAGAGAACAGGCAGTGTGTAGACAGAAACTACGTTAGCTGCATTTTTAATATTTAATTTTAATGAAATGTAAATTTGTCCCCCACACTTTATTCGGCAGGGGGTGTTTCACGTAGAGGTTTACAGATTTAAAATCTAGATTTAAATTCAAAGAGGACACTATGATAGTCTATGCATGACCTTCCTGACATTTTATTCGTATCCAAAAATGAGGGGAGAGAAGTTGAATATCTGGAGCGCTCTCGGTGGCAGTGTTTTAATTCATACTCAAAGCCGAGGGCGCTCTTGCGAAGAAAGTCCAAAAACAGACTCATAGAAAAAGAAATGACTGATGACATGAAATCCCTACAATTTGGACAAAAAGCATCCGGCTATAGCTTAGAGCTGGAGAAAAAAAAAAAGGCAGAAAAAAAACGGGAAAGACAATAAAAATATACGGTTTATGTGTGTGTTTTTCGAGTTTTCTCCAGTTAATAACCTAGACTATATGATTAATGCAATACTGACTGACATATCATTTAGTAGCCTAGAAATTTTTTTTTGTTTTTTTGTTTTTTTTTTGCTTTTTTTTGTACATAGTTAAAGACCCAAAACACTCTAAAGGAATGTTCTATTAACGTTAGAAGAATGTTTGTTATAACTTTGAGAGAACCTTGCCAGAAGTTCTAAGAATTGTTTCCTTTTGAGATCTGTTTACATTTATTTTCATAGACTGAGAGGTTTTTTTCCCCCCATGCATTAAACTGAATTTTTCTAATGTTTTTTCATTAAAAATTATATTATTTAGCATTCCCGTAAATTTTTTAATTATACTTTTTATTAACTTGATGATTTTCTCTTGCTTTAATGACAGCAGTGTGTTCTTCAACATTACGCTGCTAGAGTTCTGCTCGTTTGCAGCCCAAAGAAAACAATAGCACATTAAACTGTTCGCTGGCAAGCGACGACAGTAGATTCCTGGAAAAAAAAAACCATTACAGGCCATCTGTAATGTCTATAATTAGTTCCAAACAGAAATGCATCCAAAATATTGCCCCGGCATCGGTGGTGTTGGAGCAAACCAGAAAATAAACTGAAGCGATGGCAGTGACAAGCGCTGCTAGTTCACATGAATCATCATCGTGTTTTTCTCTTCACTGGAAATCTCTTGATGAGGAAATGATTCATACAATAGCTCAGCGGAACGAATGCGGGTTTTGGAACATTTAATGATTCGTGCAGTTGGTGTAAATAAGGTCTCGGCTGCGTCTAGCATCTCTGTCAGACACCCTCAATTCTCTGCTGCTGGCGTCATTTACACCCTAAATCAAAAGCCGCGATTCCATGAGTACATACACACATACATTACAGCTTTGCTCTGCTGAGTGCGCGCAGTGACATTTACTGTCATAATCAGTGTAAAATCAATACGGGACGCGCCCGCCAAGCTGCCAGGAGTTCAGGAAGATTTTTCGGCAAGTTAAAATAACAAGTTTTGTTTCAGGATGCATAATAAATTGAACCATGATGGCCCAATATAGTCTAACGGTCCAAGGGCTGGCAGGTGCAACATGTTGTTTCTCAGGTCACGGTTTAGAGAAGAAGGTAATACTCCATAAAGCATACATTAGAATTGATCAATAGTGACAGTAAAGACATTCATAACGTTACAAAATATTTCTCTTTTCAATAAACACTGTTCTTTTTGAGACTTTGTACTCATCAAAGAAACTCGAAAAAAATAAAATGTGTCATGGTTTCTACAAATAGGAACTATATCCAACATTGATAATAACTCAGAAATGCAGCAATTCAGCATATTAGAATGATTTCTAAAGGATAAGTGATTGTCTGAAGACTGAGATAATGATGCTGAAAAATTCAGATTGTATCACAGCATAAATTATATTTTTAACAGTTATACACATAGAAACAGCTATTTTAAACTGTAATAATATTTTTAAACATTTTTACTGTATTTTTGCAAAAAATAAGTGCAGCTTTGGTGAGCATTTTCCAACAAAAATCTTTTGAACAGTAAATATACATTTAAATTATAGTGTTTTTTTTTTTTTTTTAAACCAGTGGCTCTTTACATGTAACTGTTCAACTAACCAGCTACAAACTAAAAATACAACATTTTTTAAAACATATAAGCATACTGTATTTTGTTCTTATTCACCACATGACAGGCCTACATTTATCCAGCGAGAAAGCAAATTGCATTTAATATTAAATCTTGTTTTTACAGAATGTACAGTATCTTACAACCTGTCATGCTTCATGCATAAACCTCACTAAATCTGCGGTCATAAAACCATCATCACTGTTGCCCGTCGCGAATATCCTTGAGGAAAAACAAAGCAGAAGAAACGAGCTGAACTGTAATCTTATAAGCTCTTAAATAAAAAGAAAACTGCTCTCACAGATGAAAAGGGCAGTGAGCAGAAACGCAGAGAAAAAAAAACTCAAATGTAAAACAGAAACCAAACATTTGTGTGTTTCAGACGCTCCAACAACGTGCAGCTCCAACCGCCTTCCAGGCCTTCCCAAGTTCAAGATGATTGCCATATTCACGGTTTTTCTCAGAGATGTGGTCTGTCCGTCGGCACGTCGTATGTTCTCATCCCATCAGTGTCTGCCAACATTGGAAGGGCATCAGTCGCCGGCACGTGAATCCGAATATGCTCTCATCGATCGGGAAGGATATGCCAGGCCTTCCCCTTCCAAAACCGTGGACTCCCTTCCTTACACTGAACTGCATCGGCTGCTCGGTTTCCAAAAGCAGCCCTATTGCCTCCGGATTATTCCGGGGAAAATACGAGCAAATCCATTATGCTGAGGGGTGTCTGCTTAAAGAAATGATGAAAGTGCAATGTGAATTCAAGAGATGATTCTCCGTTCTACTGGCACCACAAATCCAGGGGCAACCAACGAGGGCTGATGGTTTTGATCACCCGATGAAAGGAGTTAAAACGAAATGCGTTTGTGTTCAGAGGGATAAACGGTATGGGCTCCCTGCAGGTGTGTAAATAGGATAATGGATACTGTCATCTTTTTTAAAGCTGGCACACTCTCACGAGGTGGAGACTTTGCAATTTAATGAAGCCGCGGTTTGTAACTAATTCAAAACGAGTTTGTCATGTAAGCGGTGTCGACTTATGTGCAAGGTTCCTCGCGGGTTCTTCCGTGTCTGCTTCTATAAAGACAGTTGCAATGTATCGGAGGGTTGGGTTAAGACATCAACAGGTTGTTTCCGCTGCGATATACATTACTTGAGACTCTACATAAGGATCAGACTCAGATCTAATCCTTCACAAGGCAACACCCAATCGGTTGCTCTAGCTGACGAGCAAATAGCATATTTAAAGCTGTTTTTAACAACCTAGCTGCTTTCGTTGGCTTAATGGCCCTGAAGTAAGCTCATCCATACAACTGGTTGCATCAGGTCAGGGCAGAGGAATGTGTGTTAACCGGTCGGACATTAGGATGATGGGGTTTACTACTGTGATAAATTGACTGGACAAAGTCCCACTTTGAACAATCAGTGCATCCAAAAACCTCAGTGTGCTTCCTGTCAACTGAAGAAAGGCAAAACTTTAATTCCCTGCAAACGTGACATAAAACACACTTGGAGGGGATATCAGCAAAAGAAAATAGAAAAAAAGAGGAAAAGTTCTGTTGGCAGCTCTGAATCTTGGCTTGACAAAATGACCAAGATGTTTTCAACATTGCGAACAATCAGATAAATGTTTCTTGAGAGCAGAACATCATCATATATTAGAATGATTTCTTGAAGACTCCGGACCAAAATGAAGATCTGAGAGTAAAAGATACTGAAAAGGCACAGCTGACGAATACACAGCAGTAAGTTTACATTTGAACTCTTATATTCACAGAAAGAAAGATCGGCTCGTTGAAATCGGTTAAGATAATTTTCACAATTTTCCTGTACTTTTAGAGCAAATATACCAGACGCATAAGCATGCGAGCAGGCAGAGAACATCAAGGGAACATGTGTAAAAAAAAAAAGAAAACCAACGCCCAAACTTTCCAAAAAAGCAGGTGTAGATAAAAACATAGTCAGTATAAACCGAAACATAGCAGTTACTTGTGGCAAGCAAACATAAGGGATTGTTCCAGCATATCATCGCCATTTACTGTGACAGGAGAGATCTCTAAATGCTTAGCTGTGTTTTCCGTATCTGCGCTTATGGAAACAGAAACTCCACGTGGACGGTTTTATCAAGTTGATCATAGATCAACAGTGCAGGGATTAGTAAATGCGCAGGCGACAAAACCACAACCCATCAATGCTTATAACAAAACCAAAAAGACTCGTGTCCAGCAAAAAACTGTCGATGGGGAGTAACGACAAAGCGAGTGTGAGTCCTGCAATTCAAACATTTTCACTTGGGCCTTCATATTAAATTGAAAAGGGCATGGGAGTGGACCCAAAGCTGTTATTAAAAGGGATAGTTCACCCAAAAAATTAAAATTGCGGTTAATTTTACACTCCCAGGACACTTCAAGATGTTAGCACGACTTGTTTTTTCGTCTTCAATAGAATCAGATAGTAAAGAAGATTTTTAGTGGGGCGTGAACACCACGGGTTCCTTATGGTGATAGCAAGAATGCATGTCAGGCAGCTGTTCTGTTTTGGAGGAATAAAAGAAAGCACACTCGTGCTTTTAAAACTGTGGGCTGTCCTTGACAAGTATATTGAGTTCTGACTGAAGCAAACTTGATTGGTCTGTGCAAGAAATTGAAATTTATTACAGCAGTAGTTGATGTCAATCCAAGAGCCTCAGGCAAAATGAGGAATATAGTGGATTATTTCTTGTGAACTATGATAGTCTTTGCAAGGGACAGGTTTGATTCGGCACATGAACGGGTTCAATTCAACTAGTTCATTTACCTATCATCATCTCAATTGTAGATCCTATATGTGAATTAGTATGATTAAGACACACAAGGAATTGAGTGGGATACTTGGATGGATTAGTTAGGTCTAAAGCCTATAAAGTGAATAATAAACTCTCCCATCAGCTCACAGCTTGTGACATAAACGAAATACGAACAAAAAGAGCTGCGCGTACAGTTCACCGCCATGATTCAAGTTCTCGCTTGGTGCGCACATGCACATATCCGCGAGCTCAATCTGTCCTAGGTGAACATGTTGTTCCTCAGGACCGTGACTGTAATGGAGGAACTGGCAACGCCTTGGAATGAGTTAACCACATGAGATCCAAGATGCTCATATTTTCGGATTAATTCGAGTTGGAGTTGGACTGGTGCGTAGGGCATCTAAAAGTGAGTTTTGGGTCAAGCTGTATTCGGGACACGAAGGAGTCAACACGATTTTACAAGCAGTTTATTTTCACGTGCACAGAGTGTGAGGGAGAAAAACAAGGTGGTTCCCTGCGTGAACGCAGCAATGAAATTCTTTCTTGCCTGTCCACAGTGAAGTCCGCACACATTTATTAAATTCAACCATTTAAAATTTGTAGAATAGAGACCTTTAATGACCTACATAGCCGTGATAACGAGCGATCAAGCACATGCATAACAGCTTTGCCACGGCCACACCAGCAGAAACAGGAACTACGTGATTAAGGATGTGTCAGGAAAAAAAAAAGAAAAACGGGTGGACACGGGAGGGCGGTGGCTATTGAACTATTATAATAATGTATCTTTGTTTTCACGCATAAGAGATGATGGTCGGCGGACTCGTCTACTCCGATGTAGATGCGCATGTTTCATAACAGATTAACATAATTTGAGGCTATTAAGTTTTCCATGTGAATGGGTTCATTTGGAAGAGTGAGACATTTCGCCTCTCTATAGATATATTTTAATGGCGGTAATCAAGTATACATGGAGTTTCGCGCTCAAATGCATCCAAAGAGACTGAGACGGTGTCAGAAAAGCGCCTCCTGTTTGCTTGCATACTGTACAAAAGTGGTGTTTGTGTGTTATTGTGAGGTGCACACAAAAAGAGTATTTTAAAAACAAAGAAAATTGGCGGAGTCTCTTACAAGATTTGCAAAAGTGTAATTACTCTGTATTTAGTTATTTTTTGGGGCGAGGCTAGGAGAGTGACTAATAAGAATTTTGGGGTAGCGGACAAGCTATCTTCCTGGTTCGATTAACAGTTAGTTGACTACTAGGGGGCAGGAGCCTTGTAATATGTGTGCTAGAGGAGAAGAAAGTTCAGTTTCTTGCGACAGAACTGATGAATTTTCACTTCATACGACCTCAAGTAGTGATCAGCAGGAGCGCACAGAGAGTAGATTTACTGTTCATGATTATTGTTTTTTAATGCTCAAAAATGCGCAGGCCGCTCGAATCCGTTATATGACGTCATCATAGGCAGCATGGTTTCAGAGAACCAAAAATGTCTTTTTACTGAGCTCTAAGAAGAGAAACAAAAGTCACCTGAGCCATATGCAATGACATGAGGAGGAGAGTAAAATTTGCCAGCACATGTCTTAAGTTTCTGGGTGTGAAACTAGTCCGCTTGTAAACTATTAACATATCTCATTCATAGGGCAAGCCTGTCTGCCTTAGGCGGCGCCCACGGACAGTGGTCACGGAGGAAGTGTCACGGGTCAACAGAACCCAAGAAAGACTAATCCAAAACGATCCGGGCAGGAAGGAAAGGCCGCAACCCGGCGGCCCAAGGAGAGCACAACACACTGCAAGACACGATCACACCGAGAAAACCGGCTGAGGACGGCATGCCGTCTGTCTGGCCACACAGCTCAGACGAGGTAATATCCAAGGGAGAAGAAGGGACCTCTTATTCACCATCTCGCATGCCACCGTGACACGTCGTTCAGCAGCAGACCTTTAGACCCTGCAATGACCCACCCGTGACTGGCGTGCGCAGACTGAGAGACCAAGCGTTAAGAGAGTAATAGCAAAAAACTCACACCCAGCATAACACATATCCAGAGCTTCTCGTAAATAGAGCATTGAGGAATTCTTCCTCTTCCAGTTGTGTCGAAAAGAGAAAGTAATAGAGAGGTACAGTGTGAGTCTATGTAATAACATAACGCCAATCTGTGATATGTAAAGTGCACAATAAGAGTTTTCAAATGCGCAAAGATTAATTCAAAATATTAGAGCTTTTACTGGTACAGAACAATAATGGGGATGGGGACTGGTGCCGTTAGAATATCCATGTTCATATCCGTTGTGTTAATGTGAATGCGCTGACCTGAGATCTGCATCTTGAAGTGGGATATTTTCTAGCAGATTAAGCCCAAACAGTGAAGATTGAGGAGTTGAGCGTGTTGCTTAGCGCGGGCTGAGTTTGGTTTACAGATACATTGGTTGGGGGGAGTTGCTAAGGGGTATTGTGAATGGTTGCGATGGAGAGTGGAGGGTGTTGCAGTTGATTCGTTATTCAGATATTTAGGAGGCGAGATTGCTACTGTCTGTTCAGGACTGTATGGGATAGGGAGTGGCTGACAAGTCATAGGTTGGGCGGAAGAGGGCAAAAGGAGGATGCTTAAGTGTTCGGCTAAGTGGAGGAAGTGGCTGTTCAGAGATGGGCGTATATGTATCTATTGGTGTTTGGAGTGGTTTGGTGGGGAGGTTGCTTCATGATGTTCAGTGTCTCAAATTAGTCCAGAGTGTTGCTTAGGAGGAGTGACTAGTGGTGTTTAAAGTGTTTTTGCTCGGGAGGCTGATATGGTGTTTGACACGTTTGTCGCTAGGAAAGTATGTTTTCAGATGTTCATTTTGCCTCAGTGCGATGTCCCCAAAATAGTTGCTAAGCGAGTGCTTGATGGGGTTGAGAGTGAAGGGTTGCTACGGAGAGTGGACTATGGATTGGTATGAGTTGTTGGAAAGGGAGTTGTTTCAGGTGAACATCTCACTCAGCAGTCTTTTCAGAGTAGTGGCTAGGGAATTGAGATAGTGTGTAGAAGTGGTTGCTCGGGAGTTGCCTATGGTGTTTGGCGCTGTTGGGTGGGGAGTTCCTCAGGTGATTAATATCACTCCAGTTTTTTCAGAGTAGTTGGCTAGGGACTGTTTATGCTTTTTTAATGGTGTTTCGAGTGATGGCAAGTGAGAGTTACGTAGTGTGTTGGACGTGTTTGTAGGGAGTTGATGTGCGCCCTCAGAGTTTCATTTGCTATAATTGCTAGGAGTTGCGAGAGGTTTTCTGCTGAGGTGGCACTAGGAAGATTCTAACGTGTTCAGGAGGTGGTTCTCTAAGGAAGGTTGCCAAGGTGTTTGGCATGGTAGTATAGGGAGTTAGTAGAGAGGTTGTTTTATTAAAGATGTTTAGAGTGGTTACAAGCGGCATGGTGGCTGAACTAGGGTGGTTAAAGTTGCAGTCTAAAAAAAAAGGTGCCAAGAGAGAATTAAAGGATTCTGGAGATATCGCGAAGCGGAATAGTGCAGCAGACGAAGTGTACAATTAGTAGTTCAACAAGACCGTTGAGGGACAGTAAAACCCGATTATGAAGAAGTACTGCAATCGCCTACTGTAACCAAACCTCATTTGGCTTATTAAAATGCCAATATAAGATCACTCATAACACCAAATAGATCAATATGTAACGAGTACGTCAAGAGAGGCGTGTCTTTACTATGTCAGCCCAAATAGGCATAGCTTGGACGAGAGTTTCAGTTATAATCCGTGGGGTTGGCTGGACGTGGAAGTTGGCATGAACTTTCTGAGAGTGTCTGCTGGCATCTTGGAAGGCATTTTCCAAGGGGGCGCACAGATTCAATCAAACAGTGGAAGACCGTTTATCACTGCCGCGGCGCTGTGTGACGGGATACATGTTACCTTGTCTCACGGTTCGCTGTGTGCGCTTAATGAACCAGTGGACATTTTTTCGAGCTGTCATTATGAAGTCTAGATTATGTGTCATGTTCAAGGCTTGTGCAATGTGGGAGAGGGATATTAAGATAGTTAACTGATCTCCTGCAATATTAAGAAACAATAATTAAAAGTCCATCGGTTTCAAATGTAACTTGTGGAGATGAAAGCTTTGCTCGGCAGGAATCTCAATGTATGATGAACTATTTCATAATAGCCAGTGTAATGAGTACAAGTCAAGGGTAAACAGTCGTGGTTTGAAGCATGCCTTACCTGTGAGCTTTTGGTAAAAGAACATGATGGACCTAAATACAGAGTAGTGTCCTGCATCAGTACATATGAAGGTCTGAGAGAAAGAAGGGCTAGGGAACAATGAGACAGTCCACGAATTGGCGTTTTAATGTTTTTGATAATCTACGTTCAGCTCACCAAGGCGAGCATTTGTTTTATTAAAAATACATGTAAAAACAGAAAATGTTAACAGGATATTGAATAAAATTCCAAACACACTGTTTTCTATGTGAAATATCCAGTGTATTGAAGATGGATATTTAAAATATTCAGCATCATTCCTCCAGTTTTCAGTGTCCCATGATCTTCAGATGGAATCAGATGCTAATCTTGATTGTAGCTGGCTCGCAAGAAACATGTTCTGATATTTATCACAATGTTTGTGAAAAACGTGTTGGTTTGCGTTTGGGCAAATGATTTTTGTGGAATGTGGCGAGAAACTCGTGATAACATTTATATTTTTTCAAGGGACGTCACAGATGAACCTAGAAATGTGCAGAAAGAGGAGAACAGCATCTGTGGTTGCTGCCAACACAAGTCTTTTTATGAACATTATAAATGGCTTTACTGTCGACTTTTGATGCTTACTGAGAATAAAAATAATAATGAGAAAAACTTAAACAAAAACTTACTACGACTCTCAAACTTTTGAATGGTAGGTGTATGACTTTTTTAAATGGTCCTTGTGTGTGGATAAATTGAAAATGAAACTCAATAAAAAATGTGCCTCAAGTTAGGTCGTACGTAACCCCCTCGTTCACTGACTGAAGGGAATGGATAGAGGTGTTATGTCGTTGGACGGACACTTAGGGGCTCTAGCTGGGAGTGCCAAATCCTCTCTGATTAATGAGAAAATTGCCAGTTAAATTTGGCTAGTGGATTTTGGGCCAGTGCTGCGGGCCACTCCCTGTGGCATGACGGGTTATAAAACAGGCGCACAGGAGCTCCCAGTATGCAGTCAGGTTTTATTGCGGAGGAGCCGAGAACTCGTTGTTCACCTGGCAACCCAGTGGTGGTTCAAGGGGTAGTGGCATGGGAGACATAAGTACCTAAACCGAGGACGTCCACCCATACCTGTCGGGGTCATATGAGTTATGTCACTGATGGACATTAGGGGAATGATGGGTTTTAAAGCGCCGCAAAAGCCATGATCCCTGTCACAACCCTGGGTGTGTTGCAAGTGGTTTACAAGCGTGCAGGCGTGTCGACAGGTTGCTACAAGCCCAATGGTCATCAAGCCTTTCGCCAAGCGCTCCGCCCAGGCACAGAATCGCGTTGACCTTGGCGCCCAAAGGGACCATAAAGGTGAGTACATCGCACGACTGGAGATTAAGCCAAGCCACTGTTCCGTAGCCACAAGAGAGAAAGTTAAACTTTCGTTAAGAGAAGGGATTTCGACCTTCGTGTAAGGTGGCCTTCACACGCGCGTTTCGGTGTTTTTCGTTGTGTCAGCGCGACGCTTTGGGCGGGTGAGACGAGTGGGGGCATGGACCTTCAGGAAGAATGGTGCTACAAAGGCCCAACATCCTACCCGTAGGGAGATAGTCATGTGGAGGGTACACTAATATGGACTGACCAGGCCAGCCGGTACGTGGCTGGGGCAACTTAATACAGCAGTACGGAGCGGACATAATGGGCCACTGCCAGCAGCCTTGACAGAAGTGCGTGCTGTTCAAACGGGGAAGACGAGGGTTACCAAAAGGGAAACCTTACCGTTAGAATGCGGCTACACATATGGGATCGCCCAAAAGGGACAGTGCATATTGGGAACACCTAGCCCCCACTATGGAGGGGTGTGACCAAATACGGGCGGGGCAAGCTACCAGCCAGGTACTGGGCCTGGGGTGTCTGGACTGGCTTCACGAGTCTGGACTGTCAGGGGGTGCTGGAGGTATGCTCAAACAGGGTTCGTTGTCCTACGTACTGGAGGAGGGAAAAAAAAAAGGCATTCAGCCAACCCTGTGTGAGGGGGAAATGGCACATGCAAGCGTGACAATTGGGCCAGTCACTTTTCCGGCCAATTACCTACGTTACCACAACACGACGGGGAAGAACGATAGATCCACAGGATGAGGGCGACCATGTGGAAAAGCCCAGGAGGATGTAAGCCTGTCGGGGAAACCCTCAGGAATCTAATGAGTGGAGATGCGTGCGCTTTCCAGGGGGCCTCCGCAGCCCGTCCACCTGCATCATGATGTGCCTGCAGGGATGAGGCAAACCCAAACCACCATTCAAGGCGGTAGGGTGGGGACAATCCTACGACTCGAGCCCTTCTGCAAGGGTAAAGAAAGTCGATGTGCTCCAATTGGTGCAGTCTCTGGGGGTCTTCTCAGCAAGGAAGGAACTGCGAAATCCACGAGACAGACTCCACTACAGAAGTTAAAAGCTTGCCTGGTTGAGAGGGCCTCTGCGACTGGGGTGATAGTTGACTTCCACCACTGGTGGAGAGAACACTAGTGGTCTGCAACGGCCTGTGCATCTGGACGCGGGTGCCAATGGTGCTGGAGGACCAGAGGAAAGGAGGTACTATTCTCGAAAGGGATGCGCCAGCGGAGGGATGTCATGAGGGGCATTGAGTTGGCCGAAGAATTAGGGTCCGGGTGTGGCCGATCGGCGACAACCTTAGCAGGAACTGGGTGGTGGCTCTCGGGTCATCCCTGACAGCTGACAGTTGTGCTGCCCAAGAAACGCTCGAACTGGGGAAGCTACGTTGCGTTGAAAGCACAGTGAGGCCGAGCTGATGCAGCGGGGTCCGTCCGACTAAGCCTCCTCGGGTCAGGGAGAAATACAGCTGGTAGGTGGAGAGGTGGCTCAGCATGCAAAAATCCACTAGAGGAAATGTTTAGCGCACGTTTTTTCTCTTAATCAGAGAGGATCTCGGGGGCTCTCCAAGTAAGACCCTAATGTCAAGTCACGAACATAACTCGTTAGTGACCGACAGATAGGGAAAGCGGCTGCACATATTCATATATTAGAGAATCGCCATTGAATATTCCTTTTTAAATATTTGATAAAGTTTTCTCTCTTTTAGGGGGCATGAACAATACCTTTTCTCTCTCAATCCAATACTAATTAGCAATCAAGGCCAGTATCAGTACATAAAACTCTATTACAAATGGAAAGTTTTAGAGAGGAGATTTCACAGGTGGTTAGAACGAATGGCAAATTAAATCCATTAACTTCTATAGGGTTTGAAGTCAGGTATTCTCTTATTTAAATTGAGTGCACTCTACAAATTATCAGAATGGTTCTTGTTTATCAGGTATTAGCAATTACAGAACATGATTATACGGCTTAGCAACTTTTAATTTAAAGAAAATCTATTAAAATGCATGCCTCATATGTAAGAAAGACTCCTACAAAGTATATTGGTATGTTTTTCCACTTATGAAACAAAGTTTATTTTCTTGAGTAAATAAATAATAAAACTAATCCTTTAAAGAAACATTGGTAGGATAGTTTATGAGAGGGATCATTAGAGACTCTCAAGTACTGAGATTACAAGAATCCCTAGGTATAAGAATACTCATTGGATTTTGTTTCAACACATCAAAAATTATGGATACAACAGTCCCGCCCAAATCCACTTTACACGCAATAGCCGTTTTCTGCCAGCAGCTGCAAGTGCTAACTCATTTGTGCACGACCAAAAATCTGGCACGACAGTTCCCACATTTATCAAATTGGAAATTTAATTTACTCAAACTGGGAGAGTGTTTTACACTGACAGCAATTACAGATGCTCTTATTTCCAAACGACACGAGTCTCAGAATCCAAAAGGGAGAAATAAATAACTCTCAAGATTTCGCCTCAGAAAACAGAAGAAAAGAGGGTGGAGAGGGAGAAAACGTGCTTGCCGAGGCGCGTGTGGGTAAGTTAGCAATTACACTGGGGTCGGGTGTCACTCGGTAGTGTGATTGATAACCACATTTCAGCACAGATCTGCCTGGGGTAATGTGGGCCGGTGAGACTGTAAATGGACCGCCGCGACCTGTGGTCAATCAACAGACTGCGCTCGCCGGGTCACTGCGGCCACCACCAGAGAGAAGCTAGAAAAGTGGCCACTGCGATGCTAAGCATTGTAGCCTCCATCTGCAAAAGCGCAGCTTTCCAGAAGCAATTTATTTCTGGACCCTGGCGGCTGACCTCCTCCTGGAGAGGAGCAAATTTGTAATGAAATCACATTTTTGGAGTCAGTGTCAGCGCTCATGCATATGACATCAGCTGGGACAGATGGAGACTCATAGGCTAAAATGAGACTTTAAGACGTCAAGTAAATGCATGCCTTCAACGCATAGAGGAGATCCTCTCAATCTATAGCCACTGCTGGGAAGATTACTTACAAATACAATACATTAATAATGAAAACAGCAACGCCCAAAAAATAAGAATTAGAAATTGTGTAGATACTGGCCACGAATCCTTCTTAATCCATAAAAAGTAGCACTATTTTACCCATTGAGGTGAATTTTAAAATTGCAATCATGTAATCCATAAAACGTAATTGTCTGTAATCCAGATGACATGTAATACTGGTCATGAAAGCTTTGATGCAGTGGCCTCACAGGACAGTCTGAATGAAGTTCAGCTGAATTCATGCTGCTGCAAACCCATATGCTGTTCTGTGGAGCCCGCAAGAATAAATTCAAATCAAAAGCTATTAAAGCACCATAAAAGTATCCCATAGTAACACACGGATAGGTAAATAATGCCTTAATGTCATTATTCACCTTTTGGCCTAATAAAGTAACCATCTGTCCTTCCGACCACAGAGGAAATTTTTTGTTAAAAGCCCCTGCTGTTCAGGCATTGACGCCACATTCATCTCCATGCAGCTTGAAAGCAGTAGAGATGAACGATTTAGTTCCTTTTATTTGAACAGAAAGTAGATTATTGCGAGTAGAAATTCACAGGAAAGACCACAGAGAGTATTTTCTATGTGTTTGTGTCATGGAATTCTTGATGTCTGCAATCATATGGAG
Source organism: Cyprinus carpio (assembly GCF_018340385.1). NCBI lineage: Eukaryota > Metazoa > Chordata > Actinopteri > Cypriniformes > Cyprinidae > Cyprinus > Cyprinus carpio. Next base: position 1,870,736 of record NC_056604.1, read on the forward strand.
CAGAGGAGAGTATATTGAGTGGATTTTAATTTAGTAGAATATTTATTTTGTTTCTCATGTCAGAAAAAAAAAAAAAAATAAAATCCTGTGTATTTTCCTCACTATACACCATTTAAAATCTTTTAAATAAAATGTAATAATACATTTGCAATAAATTATTTAATAAATATTTTTACACAAAATGTATATTTTATATAAAATATTATGTATTTTTTCGCAATTTAAAAACTCTCAAAGCCGGTATTTATTTTAGTATTATTGAGATAATATTCTTAGGTTTTTATTAATATTTTTGAATTCTTTTATTTTTATTTTTATATTTTTCATTTTAGTTTTGGTGGAATTTAAAAGTCTATGTAGTTTCTTTTTATTCATTATTATTTCAGTTTTATTTATTTTTGATACATTAAACAAAGTAAGCAAAAATAAGAAATGTTGATTAAAAAATAAAAAATGAAAAAATATAAAAGTAATTAAAATGCTATTAAAATATTAGTTTCTAGTTTTCACTGAGATTTTAAATTAGTTTTTGTTATTTTAGATTTGCTATTTTCATTTTTTTTTTTTTTTCATTTTAGTTAAAGGTTTATTAATTTTGTTGTTTTGTGATCTGACTACGTGCGCGGCGTGTGTAGTTTCGACCCCGAGATTACATGGCTACTATACTCTTGGGGTTTTTCCACTGCAATACTTTAGCTTTTTTAAGTCATATAGCTTTACAGCGAAAAGAGAAAAGTTTCTAATTTTATCTTTAGATATTTCAAAAAATTTAAAATGAAAATGAGCATTTTTTGGGCCCTTTGGGAACTAGTGAATTAATTAAATTTTAAATTTTTTATTTATTTCAGTTAAAGTTTTTTTTTATTTAAGTAAAATTATTTAATATATATATATATTAAAAATAATTTTATATATATATATATTTTACACACATTCCCTACCGGTCCCAAAAAGGGGTTTGGGGGTTAAAAAAACGGTTTTTTTAATTTTTTCTTTTCGGAGTTTCTTTTGTCATCAAGGCTGCAATTTTGATTAAAAAAAACAGGAAAAAATTTTAAAATTGTTTAATTTATTAAAGATGTTAAAAAAAAGTTTTTCTATTTTTAATATTCTCAAAAACAAATTTTTTGCTGTGGGTGCAAAGAGGGTTTTTTTTAGCCTCATTAATCCAGTTGTCCCCAAAGATCCTTCCCGAAATCATTTCTAAAATTTCGGGGTTTTTTTTCAGTGCTGGAAACTTTGGGGCTGCTTAAAATTTTTTGGGGAAAAAGGGGTACTTTTTTTTCGGGGATTCCTTTTTATGAATTTAAAAAATTAAAAAAAAGAGCATTTATTTAGAATGAAATTCCCTTTTTTTAACAAAATACACTAAACCCTTTTAAAAATTTTGGGGGGCCGTAAAAATTTTTTTTTTTTCTTTTTTTGAAAGAAATTAAAAATTCATTTAAACAAAGGGTGTGTTTAAATTTATAAGAATGTTTGAAAATTTCTTATTTTTTTGAAAAAAATTTTTTCTATTTTGAAATAAATGCTGTTTTATTTTAACATTTAAAACATCCCAAAAAACCTGAAAAAAAGTATCGCCCGTTTTCCCCAAAAAAAAAATCACCGTAAAAACGTTTCCCCAAAATTGATAATTTAAAATAAAACGCCAAAAATTTGAATGATTTTTAAGGATCATTTTGGGCTCCCCTTTTTTACTGGGTTAATGATTTTTTAAAATTTTTTGCAAACACAGAATAAAAGATATTTTAAAGGTATTAAAATAGAAAAATTTAATTTTAAAAATTAAAAACACCAAAATTTGGGAGATTACCCGGTTTTTTTTTTGTATTTTTTTATCAAATAAAGCAGGCCCGGGTGAGCCCAAGAGTTTTTTTTTAAAAAACATTACAAGTCCTTTTCTGACCACAAACCTTTTTGAACTGAAAAAAAAAAAATTTTATAAAATATAAAATATTTAGTTTTTAAAAAATTTTTTGTTTTTTTTTTAGTAAATACTTTTTTAAGAATATTTTTTTTTTGTTTTTTAAAAATTATTTTAAAATTCGGTTAAAAAAATGGAACCCTTATGTGAAGTTTTTTCCAAAAAATAAAAAAAAATAAGCAAATTTAACCAAAAACCCCGGAGGGGAAAAAATGCTTTGGGTTTTGATATTTAAAACTACGTGGTTTTTTTAAACAAACTCAAATTCGTGAACTCTTGTTTAAACCTTTTTAAAAAAAAAAAAAAAAAATGGGAACATATTTTACCCATGCCCTCATCCCAAAAACTAAATGAGGTAAAAAAAAACAGTGGTTTGACAAGAGCAGTGAGAATCCCCCCTGTGTTTTTTAAAAAAGTCCCCCCGTTCCAAAAAAACAAAAACCGGTTTTTTAAACCAAAAAAGCCCTTTTTTGTGTGAGAGGGAAAAAACGAGTTTTTTTCCCCAGTAAGAACCCCCGGGAAAAACTTTTAGTGAATTTTTCAGTCTCCATTTAAAAATTCCCCTTTCCCTCGCGTAATTGGCCCGCGAGCTCTCGAGCGTTCCCCAAAGAAAGCCAAAAGCAGGTTTCCCGGGAAAGCAGGAATTCTTTAGGACAAAACGGGTCCAGCGGCAAAGGCTTTTGTTTGCGCCCCGGGGCGAAAGTGGGAATGTCCAATCAAAATTTATTTACTTGGGGCAAAACACGGTTTCGGGACCCTTTGGCCTGGGTTTTTTTGGGGGTTTTTTGGAATATAATTTCAAACGGTTTAGACACGAAAAAAGCCCGGGCCCTTTTATTCACTCTGAAAGAAAAACCCCGAACTACAAAGGGTTTAAAAAAATTTCCGTTTATGCGGTTTAAGTACTGTGGGGTGAAAAAGAACAACCCCTGCTGCTTTACTTCAAAACCTAATACAAAACATTATAATCCAAAAAATTTGGGTATAAAAACAATTTTAAATCGGGGGTCATTTTGAGTTGGTTTTTATCAAACTCTAAAAAAATCTAACGTTGGGTGTGTTTTTTTGCTCCAGACCCCAAAAGATTTTTTCAAAAAATGGGGAGAAAACAGGGGTTTTAAATTTAAAACCCAAACACTGTAATAAAAACCCAAAAACCCAAAAAAAAAAAATTTTTGGGTTTTTGAAATTAAAAAAAAAACGGAAAAAAAAATAAAAAAAAAATATAAACAAAAATTTAAAAGAATACCATTTCAGCTTGTTGCCCAATTTTTAAAAAAAAATTTTTTTTTAGTTTTTTTTTTAATAAAAAAAACTAAAAATTTAAAATAATATATATATATTTATTTTAATTTTAATTTTTTTTATTTTTAAATATATAATATTTATATATATTTAAAATATTATATTTATAAAAATTTTATATATAAACACTTTAAAAAATTGACAAAAACATTTAAATTTTCTTAAAACCTTTTTAAAAAAAAGTTAAAAAAAAAAAATTTAAAATCTCAAAATCCCAAAAAAAAAATTTAAATTAATTTTCCATACAAAAACTGGGGGAGAAAAACAAACGATTAAAAAATTAAACGGAAATAACCCAAAAATTCTTTAACTAACCCGTATGTTTATCTTTGGCCAAAGTTAATTTTTTCATTTAAAAAAAAAAAAAAAAATCCTAAAAAAATAAAAAAATTTTAAAAAATTTTTTGATTTTTTTATTTTTTCCCTTTTTTTTTAATTTTTTTCTTTTAAATTTTTGTTTTAAAATTTAGTTTTTTTTTTTCCCCAATGTAAAAATATTTTTGCCCCTTTTTTTTTTTAAAAATTTTCCAAAATATTTTTTTTTTTTTTTTTTTTGCATTTTTGTAACAAATTTAAAAATAAATGAAAAAAATTGAAAATTTTTGGGGTTTTTTTTATAATTTAGTTTAAAAATTTTTAAAATTTTTAATAACAAAAAAAATGTTTTATTTTTTTTTAGTTTTAGTTTTTTATTAAATATAATCCCTTTATCCCCTGTGAACTTTAAAAATGAGCCCGAACTTTGGGCTAAGTTAAAAAAGATTTAAAAAAGCTGTTAAAAAAGGCTGTTTTTTTTTGTTAGTTCATGTCCCCCCCAAAAGCCCCTAATGAGGTTTTTTTTGTAAATGTTACCTTCATGATATCGTCCCCCCTGATCTGAATACCCCAGTGTTCCCTCTGGTCTAAATTCCCCCGGGGCAGGGACATTAAATTTTCCCCTTATTTCAGACCTTAAATTAACAAAAAATGTTTTATCGGATTTTAAAATTCTTTGGGCGGGTTCATGGGTGGGGGGGACTGTCATTGGGAAATTTGGGTTCCCGGCTTTGGGGGCCCGGGGGTTTTATTTCGCTTATCAAGAGCCCCTTCCATTCCCCCCAAGGGTGAACCCCTTGGTCCTCCGGGGAAGTTTTTTCCCGACAACCGGGTTTAGGGACCCGAAATGGACCAAACCATCCCCCCTGGGGCCCCTGTTCCCCAAAACCCTTTGCCCACAAAAGAAATTAACCTTTAAATGATTTTTCCTTTTTACAAAAGGTTTTAAGTAAAGGGCTACATAAAAAGCACTCCCCCAGCTCCCCCCTTTACTCCAAAAGGGTTTTAAAAAAACCCAAAGAAAAACTCCTTAAAAGGGGCCCTCAAGGGCCCTTAGGTGAGTTTTTTTTTAAAAATTTAGGTTTGTAGAAAAAAGTTGATTGGGATTAGTGTCCCCGCATGGTGCTCTGCCGTGAATGGGTTTTTCCGTCAGTGGAAAAGTCCCAAAAAGCTGATAAAAAATCACAATAATTTCCCCAAAAATAAAACCACAGCAAATTTCCTTTTCCCTTCCAGAAGACCAAAAAATGAAACAAACCTTTAGGGAAGAAATTTTTTTAAAACCCTTTATAATCCATAATAACCTTCCCCCTGGAAAAATTTTTTGGTGTGAATTTAAAGGGAGAAATCTGCAAAAGAAACAAACCGCGTTTAAAAAGCTCTAAACTAATATGGGCCCGGGTTGGGATTGGGGAGGCAAACAGGAGATGTGGGTAATTTTTTCTGAAAATGGGTTGCATTTTTTACGGGTTTACATTATTCCGGTTTTTGAAATCCTCCCTTTAAACCCAAAAGCCTTCCCCAAATGCAAACACTGTTTTGGGGCCCCCGAGCTTTTGTATCATTTTTTCAAATCACTTTTGTAAATTTTTAATTAATTATTAACTCTTTAAAAAAAAAATCGTTTTATGGGCAATTTTTAAACTTTAGTGGACAAAAAACGATTTTTGGCTCACAAAAAAACCAAAGACCCTTTTGCTAATTCCTTTTTATTTATCAGGGTTTTATAGTTTCCCCAAAAAATATAAAAAAATAAAATTTAAATACTTGAAAAAACATTTTTAAATGAATCAAAAAAACAAAAAAATTTAAAAATTCAAAAATTTAAAACTCAAAATTTTTTATTTTTGTTTTCATTTTTTTTAATTTTATGGACTAAAATAAATAAAATAAAATTTAATTTAAAAAAGATAGATTTTTGTTTTTTTTTTAATAAATTTTATTTTATTAAAAAAAAAAAATAAAAAAGAAAACAAAAACACCCAAAATTTCTAAAAATTTTAATATATTATAAGAAGACAAAAGCGAATAATTTTAAATTATATAATTTTATAAAAATTTATATATATATATAAAAACTTAAAAAAAAAAAAAAACAAATATAAAAAATTAAATTTTAAAAAATATTTTTTTAAAAAAATTAAAAAAAAAATTTGAAAATAAAAAAATGTTTAACTTTAAAAACTGAAAAAATTATAATCCCCCGGGATTTAATTTGTACCTAAAAAATAGGAAAGATTTTTGAATTATTTACTTTAAAAAATGTTTTTCCCTTTCAATTCCCTTGTACGACATGGCTAAAAAAAAAAATAAAAAATAGCAACTCCAAACCCCCGGGGGTTTTTTTTCCCCCGGTTTTGTGGGGATGCCCCGAAAATCCTTTTTTTGTGGTTTTTGTGGCATTTTTATTGGGGCCGGGGGGGGGGAAAAGTCCCTTTTTTCAACTTTTAATTGAAAATTCCCTTTTCTTCTCAGTCCCCCCGAAGCTCTTGAAAAAGGGGTTCTAATGTTGGGTGAGGGTCAAATCCGGGTTTAATCGCCGCAGAGGAAAACTTTTAACCCCGGGGGGTAAAGGGAAATTTCCCCAATCACAGCTGAATTTGCCAGTCAGGAGGACGGCCCCAATATGCTTTTGTTTATGAGAGCGGGCGGGGCCCCTGGGGAATTTTTGATGTGAAAACGGGGCCCCCCCCCCCCGGAGGGGTTTTTGCATGTAGTCAGATTTATAATGTTTTTGAAAGAAGTCTCTTTTGCTCACCAACACAGCAGCATATTATTTGATTTAAAAATAATAGAGTAAAATGGAAAAATATATAAAGCTGTTTCCATGTAAATATCTGTTCATTTATTTCTCTGTGATGTGCAGCTGTATTTTCAGCATCATTACTCCAGTCTTCAGTGTCACATGATCTTCAGAAATCATTCTAATATGATGATTAGGCTGCTCAAAAAAAACAATTTCAAACATTGATGATTTAAAACAGTTTAATATGTTTGTGGAAACTGATCCATTTTATTTTTCAGGATTCTTTTTAATGAATAGAAAGTTCAAAAGAATAACATCTTTTGTAACACTTTTAATGTCTTTAGTCACTTTTTCAATTTAAAACATCCTTGAAGAATTTTTATTTTAAAGAGTTTTTTTTAAACCCAAAAAAAACAGTAGTGCTTAATGGTGACTTAAATCGTTTGTGTTCAACTACAGAATGAACAGCAACATCATTCTGACGAGAGGCATTAAAATAACTTTAGTTTGCCCTGCACTGAAAATCATATTTTTTTATCTCTCAGAAGGCAAAGATTCTTTCTTCTCTAAGGGCGGCATACAAAGACACACTGGTGCATGTTCAAAACATAACAGTCCACGAATCGGGTCACAATAAAAATAACATGCCGTCTGGTCCTCCATTCGCTTTTTCATTCTGGACAACTGAAATCACACAGCTTTGAAACGACACGAGGGCGAGTAAATGTGGCTGTGAAAACAACAACTGGCCATAATGAAGACCTTCTGCTGATACAGCACCTCGAAAGAACCCGCGGTAAACAGATGTTGAAAACCGCCGTAATAATGACAGAGCTTTTATGACTTGCATGAGTTCATTCCAGATCATATGAAATGTCTGGCTGTTGTCTGTAACAATATTTGCATTGCAACAACACAGTTCAACCTGAAACTACCTCTGCCTCATCTCCAAACAACCAACGTCTCGAGTGGACATGGAGAATAAGTAGAAAGAAAGAAGCATTGATCGTAGTTTGGATCTTGATGATCGTTATCGCAAACACACACACATCAGTTCTGGAGCTGCAAGCACAATTCAACGCATTGATCCTCCTCATTTCTCTTGGGCAGGATTTAGCGGAGAAAAGTGCAACATGGGGATACCGTGTCATCTCATTTAGTGACTTGAGAACTAGGTCACTGGAAGAAAACCCAGGAGAAAAGTCCCCAGAACATAAAAGTCTGAAAGCAATTAGTGAAGGTGCTCGAGAGTTTGCATTTTTATATTAGTTACCATACATTTTATTTTAATTTTAATGCTTCAGCGGAAGCAAAAAAAAACTGGCAAAATCTGTAACAAATAGTCCACATGATCAATGATATTTCTTACAAAAAAGGGTTCTCTTAAAAAATTTTAAAATTTAAAAAATTTCATTTCAAATAGTAATATAACCTATATATGTATTAAAAATATTAGAAGGCACAACAAAATTACTAAAACCTTAAACTAAAATTATAATGTAAATTTTAAAAAAATTTAAATTAAATTTTAAATATAAATTAAAACTAAACCAGATATATTTTAAAATGAATAATCAACACAATTACTACAAAATGGTAACTAAAATCCAAATAAAATAAAAAAAAAAATTATTTTACAATATAATGTAATCAGACACACCTATGTATTTTAAAAGAAAAAACTCATAAAATTACAACAAAGATTAATAAAATGTCAATAATTCCACAATATTTATTTAAAAACTGTAAGGGATACTAGAAATAACACCCAATTGATAGTCAACACATAAGAAATAGGACAGAATCTTTTGTTTAAACTTACTTAGAATATATATATATATATATATAAACTTTTTATTTTATTTCCAAATTTAACAATGGACAAAAAAAATAAATCTAATCAAAAAATGGCCCCCTTATTAATTTGTCTACTAAAGCCTCATTGACAAGAAAACTACAATTTTTGGCGCTAATGCCTCAAGTTTTTGCTCTAAGACAAAAGCGCACAGTACATAAAACCCTAAAAGGCAGTGTAGCGAGCGACAGAACGGTGTTCAATTGTATGTTAATAAAAATGGAGAGGCGCTGGTTATTATTTCGGCTAGTCCCTGGCATGCCTGCTGTTGTTCCATCAGCACATCGGCGGCCAACAGTCAGCCGTGCTGCGGATGGCGCTGTAAAGCTCTCTGTGGCATGCGGACAGGTGTTACGGCTTTGACATGCCGCTCCAAATGGGATGAAGTCCACTCGTTGTAATTGTCATCAAAAAAAAAGAGCTCCAACAGCCAAAGGAAAGAAGCCTGCAAACCGTCAGATCCACCTGCTGCTTTGCCTGATCCAAAATCGTGCTCAAACCCTTTCATCCAGCGGTTCGCGAGCGCGACTTCCTGCTGCTCTTCAATTCTTCGATCATTGTATCTATTACTCATTTTATTTCACTTTGAATGACTTCCACATTATCTATATATGTTTTTCCACTGTAGTTTTACTACAGACTACCTAGAACCATCTAGAACATGCATAACAACGCCTGCATAGAAACACCATAGCAAACCATCCACAACACTTTTATCAAACAAGTTGTGATTATTTGCCATGAGCGAAACCCACTCAAATATTCTACATAAATTGTAAAAATGTAGCATTTATTTGGTTCTAGTTCATTATAATTGTTTATATCACACATTTATATGGAATTTTCATGAATTCATTGCACGTATATGATTGCCGTTGTCTTAAGATGAATAAATATTTCAGATTCACAAATGTGGATTGATCTTACCTTATGAAATTTGGGCCATTTTAATATCAGGAAAACTAATTTCTTCTTTCTTTCTTATTATTTCTTTTAAAATGTGTTTCTTGGAGCACAACAAAACGCGGTCTGAAGGTAGCACAGGATATTTTGCAGCCAATAGCCAAACACTACTGTTGTATGGGGTCCAAAATTAATATATTTTTTTTTTTAATGCCAAAAATCATTAGGCTATTAAGTAAAGATCATGTTATCATGAAAATATTTTTTAAATTTCCTACCGTACATATATCAAAACTTAATTTTTTTTGATTAGTAATAATGCATTGCTAAGATACCTTCATTTTGCCAACTTTTAAGATGATTTTTCTCAATGATTTAGAGTTTTTTTGCTCCCTCAGATTCCAGATTGTTTCAAATACGTTTGTATCTCAGACAAATATTGTCCTCCTAACAAACCATACATCAATGGATAGATTTGTTTTTTACTATATTTTTGAATTAGTTTTAATTTTTGTACTCTTCCATTTGTAGGCCATTTCAAAAAATTATTTTTATAATTTTATTTACTAAAAGTTTTAGTTATATCGTGTGTGTTTTTGTATCTGGTCATTAAGATTTGTTAATATGTCCCTTGATTTGATACCTTTTCACTTCAGTTTTTAGTTTCTTTTAGAACACTGAAAAAATGACGCAGTAACATTATTACAAATATAAATACCGTGCATAAAGGACATCATTTCCTGAAAAAGAATCTACAATGCAATAATACTAACATGCCTGAATTATCTTCGACAACGCCAAAACTAAGCAAACAATAACTGACAGCTTCCAGAATTCTATTGTCCTAACAAAACAAACAGGAAGGCCACAAATGGAGTCTCAGCATCATTTGTCTGGTCTGTCCCGCTGACATACATCGCGCGTTTAAAGAGCCATCCGCTCCTGTGTGAATGTTTGTGGAAGGGTCAGACAGACAAAGTCCTTGTGCAGATACATAAGGGCTCTTATCCACCGGACCGGCGCTGACCTCTGGATTCAACAGTGAAGCTGCAAACCCATCTCAGCATCCGATCAGTGGATGATTTGGGGATGAGAGAGAGAGAGAGATAGAGAGAGAGAGAGAGAGAGCCCTCCTCTACACTGCTTTAATTCAGCACTTTTTGCTCCGTGTGAGAGGGTTGCAATCTGAGAGGCTTTTTTGCCTGTCATCTAATGTAAAGGTGTAATGGGAAAACACCTCGAGCCGCCTCCTCCTCGCCCGGATCGCCCGGCCTAGACACCGAGCGCTGCTGCCAAGTACCACAGAAAGCCCTGTCAATCACGCCGTGCAAATAAAGCTGGCAACTCGTGCGGGATTTCAGACTGGATGATGTTTTTGTCCGATAAGCGCGAACCTCTCACAGACAATGGTGTTACACAACACTCTCCAACAATCAGCTTCGCATTGCAACGAAAGGGAAAATTACAGCCCTGCTATAGGCATGCTTGGAAACATGTCCTCTGTTTATCGCTGTCTTGTTTAAAATAGTCAAAAAATTAAACTGTTTTCCTTTAGGTCTTTGTGTTGTCGTTTTTCCCCTAATTTGCACTAAGAATAACTTTCTTGTCTTACACTCGGGTTGCACTTGGATTTGAAACAAATCCATTAGAGACAGATGCATAGAAAAACCGCGGCCCAATCATGACTTAAGACCATAGTGAATAACTAACTAATAAGCAAAAATCACAAAATGCATAATAAACAAACACGACAAATTAATGACATGAGCTATTTTGCCTAAAAATGCTGCCCCACGATTTTGAACGCGACAGAATCCGGCGACTTCCTATCTCGATTTTAGTACCTATGTAATTGTACTGTTATTGGGCGCTCACTGTGAAGTGATTTAGCAGTTATTGCTAAAGAAAAATCAATCGGAAATTTGTCTTCAAACACTCTGAACTGACTTTCCTGTTAAGCTGTCTGTCACCGTAACGCGCTGAAGCGCGCTATGTAAAAAAACACTTTATTTAACTAAAGTTGATTATGTGAAAAAGTTGAGGAGGAACACGGTCAGAGGTAAGACAATTAGCACATAAAAGTCAAATGCGAGTATGTTTCAACCCGAAGATGACTTGTGAATCTGTGAGTTTCTGGCACGAACATAAGACTTCAATTTGAACGGTAACAAAGTTTCACCTGAATGTGCACACCAACGCCCAGGGAAAACCATAAAACACAAACAAACCCCAGCCACAACATACAGGGAAAAAACTGAAAATTGAAAACCATCTATCGAAACCGCTAATCGGCCAACAAGAGACTTGCTGTGGAAGGACATGAACACTAAAAAACATATCCGGAACCCCACCGTTTTTCTCCTCCATAGAGAAACCTGAACCTAAAGAAGCGGTAACATTTGTAACTTTCCCACAAATTCCTTAAGTACTCAAAATCAGGGCTATATTAATGGAAACATCAAGCTAGAAACTGGCAATCATTCTGAATCAGAAGCAGAATTATTATATACTGATAGAATGATTGTCTTTCTTAACCCTTATATTCTGGTCATTTGAAAATGCTAGTTTATGTTATTGCATTGGACTAAATCTTACTGATTTCGAAAAATAGGATAATTTCTGTATTTCCCCCTCCCTTGTAACACTTTGTCAGTATTAAGTAATTTATATTTTATATCTGGTTAACAATTACAAAAAAAATGCGAATACATTTCATTGTAATAGCTAAATTATTACCAAGCACTGGATTTAACAGATCTGCACCTCAGTTTTTGAATTAATATTGTTATATTTTATTTTTATATGTTTATGTATTGATGTATGCATGCATGTCTGTCTGTGTGTTTATATATATGCATGTATGTATTTATTTATGGAACCATGTTTTTTAAATAATATATGTTTGTTTTTGTTTTTGTTTTGTTTTTTGTATATTTTAAGCATTAAGTATTTTACATTTACAGTTTTTTTATATCTGGTGAAAAATTTACAAAAAAGAACTTATAAATTTCTAATTTTTCTACTGTATATTATTTTATTATATTATTATTAATTTAACTGGCCTTACAGTTTTTTTAAACAATTATTTTGTTATTTTTTATTTTGCATTTCATTGTTAGTTGTTTATGTATTTATGCATTTATTTATGTATTCATATATATATATATATATATTATATATATAATATATATATATATATATATATATTATATATTTTTTTTTTTTTTTTTGAATATCTCAAAATGCAATTTATTTTATGAGTTAACGTTGCCAAATTCTGGTCAAATAATCACTTAAAAAAACTGAGGTGCATGAGCTCAAATTAAATCAGAGTCAAAAATAAATACAAAACCTGTGCTAACTGAAAGAAAACAAGTTGACAAAAAGATCAAATTCAAGATTTAGTGATAATATAGCATAATGAGAGACATACAAGCAATTATTTTTTTTTTACCAGGAGCATGAAGGATTTTCAGCAGCACAATAGTTAAAACAAAAAAACTGTTATATTCTCCCTCAAGTTCTCGGCTTTTATCACGTCTCAGAATCATAATTGTGTTTAAATAACTGAGTGGCAAATATTTGTCCTACACAGCATCAAACTCCACTCAGTTAAACATGTGCTGACTTTTATAACACGCTGTTTTCATCAGGTTCATTTCGCTTTGTTATTGCTTTATTTTATGGATGCAAGAGAGAAGCTCTGGTGGGCGTCAGCTTCTCATAACGCTGATGCAAACACTAATAATGCTGTCTATGAACAACAACAACAACAATAATCAAACAGAAGAACAGAGGAGGAAAAAAACAGACATGCATTTTTTCCAGATATACAGATATTCAATTCAATTAATATTGTATTTGTTTTAGATTTATTTTATAATACTGTTTAAAAGTTAGGGGTCAGTAACATAATTTTTTTTTTAAATAATTAATATTTTTATTCTTTTTTTTTTTTTTTGATTAAAATTTTTTTTTTTTTTTTTTTTTTTTTTTATTAATCTAAGATGCATTAAATTGAAAATGCTGTTCTTTTGAGCTTTCTGTTTTGTATATCCTGAAAAATAAAATGTTTCCAGAAAAAACAAGCAGCACAAGTTTTCAACATAAAACATAATAATAATCAAAAATTGTAAACACTATACAAAAAGTGTTTATTTTATAATATATTATAATATTATTTGACTTACTATATATCCACACAATTATATTTATTCTATATTAAAATATTATAACATTTTTAAAATGTATAATATTTATGTAGGTTGTAATATTTTCACACTATTATTTTTGTTTTATATTATCACAATAGGCCTATTATTTAATTTATATTATTAAATTCACACTATTAATTTTTTTCTATATTAGAACATTATAATATTATTAAATGTATAATATTATGTAAATATATTTTTAACATTATTATATTTATTCTATTTTAAAATACAATTTAAGGTGTGTAATAAATTCACACTATTATTTTGTTTTATATTTACATTATATACATTATAATATTAATTCAGACTATCTATCTATGACAGATGTAAATAATAAAATAAAGATAACAGCAGATATACACTCTTTGTGTGTGTTGAAAGTCATCTGTTGTTCTGCTCTGCCTCCTAAAGGCACAATGCTGTAAATGCAAATGTACAGAACACACACACACACACACACACACACACTCACTCTCTCTCTCTCACACACACACACACACACACACACACTCTCACTCTCTCTCCTCACTCACTCACACACACACACACACACACTTATACTCGCACACACCCACCACTCACTCTCACTCACCACCACACACACAAAACACACACACACACCACACACACACACACACACTTACACTCCCACACACTCACTGCACACACACACCACACACACACACACACTCTACTACTTCACACACTCACGCACTACACCACACACACACACACACCACACACGCACGACACACACCACGCACACACACACACACACACACACACACACACTTACCATACACACACTACACACACACACACACACACACACACACAACACACTTCTCTCACCATCACACACACACACACACACACACACACACCACACACACTCACACACACACACACACACACACACTCACACACACTCACTCACCACACACTCACATACACACTCAGGCACACACACACACGCTCACAACACACACCACACAGTATTATCTCTGCAAACACGTGCTATCAGCATATATCATAAAAATCCCTTGCATTTACTTCAGCCTGTGTGGTCAGGCAGCTGTGTGTTTGGCCCAGGATGAGGAGTTCAGCCGCTTCCTGTTCTGTGTGGACAGATGGAGTGTGTGTTTACTGATGTGCTGATGACATGTTTCTGGAGGCGTGACGCGTGTTTCTGTGCATCGCACCTGTTTCTGGAACAAAAGCCGCTGTTCTCCTGACCGGATTCCTGAAAGTGTCAAACACCTGAAGAACATCAATCTGAGGAGCAGCAGCTCACGCCTTCCACTTCTGCACCTTTAAAGAATAGCACGACTGTGTTCAACATGTATAATAATCACTGCTAATCATCATATTAGAATGATTTCTGAAGATCATTGACAACCTGAAGTTTTGGGAGAAATGTGCTGAAAATACAGCTCCCCAGAAATAAATTCCCCCTTTCAGAGATTCACAAGAAAAAAAGTCCCTTTTTAAAATATAAAATTCGTTTTCAGTTTTTTCTGTATTTTTATTCAAAAAAAAACCAGCCTTGATGGCAGAAGAGACTTTTTCCCCCCCCAAAATTTAAAAAATTTAAAAAATTCTTGTTACCCCAAAAACGGGAAATTTTTTAAAATAATAGTTTTTTATATTGTAAAAATTTATATAATTTAAAACCTATTAAGGGAATTTTTAAATTTTAAAATTTATTTTAAATTTTATTTTTTTATTTTTAAAAAAAATTAAAAAAAAATTTTTAAAAAAAATAAAAAACCCCAAAAAATTTTAAAAAATTTAAGTTTTTTTAATTGTTAAAAATTTTTTATTCCCCCATTTTTAATTGAAAAAAGTTTTTTAAATTTTCCACATATTTGTTTTTATTTTAATATTATTTTACATTTATGTTTTTTTTTGGTGATAAAAGTAAAAAAAAAAAAATAAAAGCCTAGGGGGAGATAAGAGACTTTTTTTTTTTTCCCCAATTTTATTGTTTATACCACATTTTTTTTTAATTTAAAATTTTTGGAAATATTTTCCCTTTTTTGATGATAAATGAAATAAATAAATAAAAACCCTTTGGGTGACCCTAAAATTTAAAATTTTTTTTTTTTTAAATATATTGCTTATTAATATTGTGATTAAATTTATGAAACAAACATTTTTTATAAGCTCTCTAAAATTTTGCCTACAACCCACACTAAACCTAAATCATGCAGTTTTTCTTTGCAAAAAAAGGTTAAAAAATTTCCCAAACAGACCCAAAAGCCCCCTATGACGGGGGTTTGTAGGAGTGATTTTAAGCGTGCATGTAAAAGTCGGCCCTTGAAGAAGTTGACAGAAAGATTTGAGGCTTTTTATAAACCCTTTTTAATTTCTGACAGCTGCGGTTTTTTCTTCAGCAGGTGGACTCTTTTTTCACCCAAACCTAAAAAAGGAATCCCACCCCAAAACAAATGAAAAGTTCAAGGCCCTTTTCATTACTAAAGAATTAAATGGAAGCAGCAACAAAAAAGTAGTAACAAAAAGGGACGGGCCACACAAAAAAAAAGGGAAAAAAAACTAACGTTTCCCTTTGGTACGGGACTATCTTCATGCCCGGGAAAAAAAACCCCACACAGTAACTCTTTGGGGGTTTTTTGTTTAAAATTTTCGGGGAGATCCCAAAAGTCTAAAAAACTGTGCTCTTTTTAATTTAAATTTTAATTTAAAAAATTTTAAAAATTTTTTAGAAAATGTTTTTTGTTTTTTTGGGGTTATTTTGTGTTTTTGTCATTTTTTTTTGGGAAGCTCCCGTTTGTTTGTGTGTTTTCATATGTTTTTTTTTTTTTCAGTTTTAGTTTTTTAAGTTCATCAATTTAAAACCCTAAAAAAAATAGAAATTTTGGCTTTGGTAATGAGCTGAAGAAAATTAAAGGGGTTTTATAAAAAAATTGTATAAAAATTGTTTTAAATTTTTTTTTATTAAGTTTATTTTATTTCAAGTAAAAAAACATTTTTTTATTTTTTTTAAAAGTAAAATAAAATAAATTTTTTTAACATTAATTTTTTTTAATTTTAAATTTTAATTTTTTATTTTTTATTTTTTTTATTAACATTTACTTTTTTTCAAGTAAAAAACCCCTTTTTTTTTTTTTTTTTTTTAGTACATCAAGCAAAAACTAAAAAAAGAAATGTTGCTTTGGCAATCAGCGAAATATTATTTTAAATTTTTTTATATTTTATTTTTTGCATCTATTTTATTTCAAAAAATTTTTTAATGGGTTTTAAATTTTAGTACAAGTATAAATAAATAAGAAATGAACTTTGGTAAAGAGTGAAATATAATAAGTTTTATTAAAAAATTTTTAATAATTTTTAAAAATAAATTTTTTAACATTTTTTTTAAATTTTTTTAACGTTTTTTTCAAGAAAAAAAATTTTTTTATTTTTTTTTTTTTTTAAATCGTTAAACTAAATAAAAAGGGAAATTTTGATTTGGAAAAAAAGTTTTTTTTATATTTTTATTTTATTTTACATTTATTTTGTTTTAAATTAATGTTATTTTTTTTTTTAAAGTAAAAACCCGTCTTTTTAGGGTTTTTTTTAATTTTTGTTTCACAATTTAAAACAAAAATGAAAAAATGTTGCTTTTTTAATGGGTGAAATAAAATAAATTTGTTTGTATTTTATATTTTTAAAAGAAATTTTTCCAAGTAACAAATATCCTTTTTAGGGTTTTTAAAAATTTTTAAATTTTAATAACCCTGTATAAAAACCCCTCAAACTTTTTCCATCACGTTCTCTCAAGAAAAAATTTAACCCAGCCATGTTTTTCATTAAGTATTTAGCTCTTTCTCTATAAACATATGACAAAAAATTTTTTAAATTTTCAATCCAAGTTTTTTTCCAATTGTTTCCCGAAAACAAAAAGAGGAAGCAATACATTCCCTGCTGAGACACAGCTGTATTTTAACCCATGGTTTTTTGTTTCTGTTGTGAACTCTTTGGTGGGCTTTTTTTTAAAGCCAAAAACTGTTAAAGTGATCAATTTCAGCCCACGCTTCTCAGTAAAGATGGTGTTGGGTTTTAGAAAAACATCACGGCTTTTGAGAACCTACAATAGCACAGAAATCAGCAAAAAGGGGGGCTCAATCCAGTTACTAAATCACAGTTTTGGGGAAACATTTTTTTAAAAAAAATTTTGGGGCTATTTTTTTAAAAAAAAAAAGTGCGACCTGTATTTCTCCCCCCTGAAGGTCCCAGAGATTGATTTGAAAAAGAAAAGGAATTCAGAAAATTTTTAAGGAAAACTAGCATACTACAAAATACTGTGCAGTTCACATGAAAACTGTTTTCTGAAATAGTATGTGAAAAAAAAACATTTTGCATTAAGTTTTTAAAAAGTATTTTCCTAAAAAATTATGTTACACAACCCCATTTGGTGTGTTTAAATTTTAGTTTTAGCTTTTTTTTTCCGTTTTTAATCCAAATTTTTTTTTGGTTTTTTTTTGGATTTCAAAAAAAAGTTGATTTTTTTACGGTTCTTCAAAACCCATTAAAAATGAATGAAGGGGGAAAAAAAGAAGAAGAATGAATGGATGGAAAAAGGAAAAAATAAAGAACAAAAAAAACAATGAAGAAGGAAAAAGAAAAATGAATGGGTTTAAAGAAATTTAATGAATAAAATTTAAAAAGAATGGAAAAAGGAAAAAGAAAGAATGAATGAATGGATAAATTTTTAAAAATTTAAAGAAGGGGAAAAAAAGGGGGAATGAATGAATGAAAAATTAATTAAATTAAGGGAAAAGAAAAAAAGAAATTGGAAAGGGAAAAAATGAATAAAAGAAAAAAAATTAAGAATGAAAAGGATGGGGATAAATGAAAAACGAAAAGAATGAAGAAAAGGATAAAAAAGAATGAATGGTAAAAGAATAAGAAAGGAAAAAAGGAATTTAAAGAACGAATTAACTTTTAAAAGAATGAATGGAAAAAAATTGGGAAGGAAAAATGAAAAACGAAAAAAATGGGGAAAGAAAAAGGATAAAAAAAATAAAGAAAAAAAAAAAGAAAGGAAGGGTAAAAAATGAAGAATTAATGGAAAAAAGAAGAATGAAAAGGAAAGGATGGATAAATGAATTAACAAAACAAAAAAACCGAAAAGAAAGAATTAAAAAGAAAGAAAGGAAAGGAAAAGGGGGATGGAAAGGATAAAGGGGGAGTGGGAAAAAGAATAAAAAATGAATGAAAAAGAATGAATGGAAAGGATAAATGAATGAAGGGAAAGAATGGATATGAAATGAATAAAAAAACAAAACAAACAAAAAGAAGAATTAAAAAATAAATTTTTGGTAAAAAATTTTAAAAAATGTTTGAAAATTTAAGAATAAAAAAATTTTTAAAAAGGAATATGGTAAATAAAAATTTTTTGGATTTTAAAAAATTGGAAGGGGTAAAAATTTTAAAAAGGAAAAAAAAAAAAACAAACAATTTTTAAAAAAAAAAATTTTTTAAAAAATAACGGGCAAATTTAAAAAACAAAAAAATTTTTTTTTTTTGGAAAATTTTATTTAAAAAGGTTTTAGTTTGAAAAATTTCACCAATAAAAATTTTTTTTAAAAGTTTTTGGTTTTTTTGATAAAAATTTTTAAATTTAAAAATAAATTTTTAAAACTTTAAAACAATTTTATTTTTTATAAAAAATCAAAATAAGGCAAAATTGGAATTTTTCATTAAAAAATTTTTTACTTTTTTAAAAAAAAAAGTTTTTAATTTTTAATCAAGGGGGGGAAAGAAACGGTTTCAAATTTTTTGGAGAAAAATAAACCAAAATTTAAAACAGACAGTGTTTATTTCCCCAAAAAATAGGGAAAAAAAAACAAGCTGAAAAACAGAAAAATTTAAAAATATTTTTCCATGGAAACCCACAACTGGGTAAGGTAAAAAAATCGGTTTACTTTAAAAAATGTCCAGAAAAAGGAAAAACGAAGAGTTTGGTTTTTCCCCCAACCAAAAAATAACCAGCAGCCTTTAAAATTTAGCCCGCGGGGGCCTCCAAATTTAAAAACCCTTTTAAAGAAGGGGAATTTTTTAAAAGGAACCACCGGGGTTCCCCGGACATTTTAAAACAAAAAAATTTTAAAAGGAAAACTTTTAAAGCGCCCCCCGGTGGACATTAAAAAAAACCTGGGAAATACCCTAAAACTCCCGGGGATTTACGAATGGGTAAAACCTTTTTTTGGGGGCCCCTTATATTTGAGCTTTTAATACTTTGGGAAAAGAGAAAAATATATAAATTTTAAAGAAAAAGTGTTTATGTTTTTTACTAAATCATTTTTTGATTGACTAAACACAGCAATTTAAAAAGTTTTTTAAAAGAAAAATTAAAAAAAAATAAAAAATATTTAAAAAAAAAAAAAGCAAAGTTTTAGATGTAAAGTGTTATAAAATGTGTTTTAAAAATTTTAAAAACATTTTGTCACTATATCAGCTGTTTCTTACAAACTTAAAAATAAACAAATTACTTTTTTGTAAAAGTTTTTGTTTTAAATGTTTATTTAAAAAGTAAATGTTTCATATGTGTTATTTAAAAAAAATTTTATAATGAAAAATTTAAAACTGGTGTTTTTTTTAATAAAAACATGATGTATAATGAGAAAAACTTTAAAAAATAAATATTTTAATAGGGTATATGCACATTTAAAACTTTTTAAAAAATTTGGGATCAAAAATTTAAAAACTAGCCATATATATTTCAGTATTTAATTTGTATTTTAAATATTAAAAAAATAATGTAAATTTAATTTACATTAAAAACGAAAGCACACACCCAATGTAAATTACAACAATGTAAATTTTAAATTTTTAAAACATTTCTAAAGACACACCCCACATCTTTTCATCAAAAAACTATTATTCTATTTTTAATTTTTTCCCAAACAAAGGGATTTAAAAAAATTCCCGAAATTTGCATGCTCTCTGAAAAAATTTAAACCCAACAAACCTGACACACAAAAGAGTCAGGTTTTTTTTATTTAAGCGCCCAAAAAGGTTTTTGAGAAACACAGTGTCATTTTTAAAAATTCAAGAATAAAAAAAAAATATAGTTCCTTCCCCAAAAGGAACCCAAAACATAAAAGGGGAAAAAAAAGGGGCAAAAAAAAAAATTGAAAAAAAACAAAAGTTCCAAATTTGCCCTATGTATATTTTTCAAAAAAAATATTTAAGTCAAAAAAAAAAGGCCCCGGGGGGCAACTTTAGGTTTGGCCCTCCATGTTCTAGACGTTTTCCCGCCCCTCATCCTCAAATTGGGGACTGTAAAACAATACTTTTAAAGGTCCAGCGTCCTGCTGCAGTCAAAGCAGCTCATCCACGATTATTTCATGTTGAACCCGAGAAGCTCGACTCGGTCCGGTTCTTTCACGTCCTCAGGGCAGAGATCCAGATACTGTCTCTTCTGCTGCAGCTTCAGGATCAGCTCCAGCACAATTCATCTGCATCATCACCTCCTGTGAAAGAACAGCGTTGAAAGAAGGAAAGCAGATGACGCTGATTGTGAGGAAGAGCGAGACTGACCTGTGGGTTGGTGGTGATGTAGAAACCCGGCACGCCTGCTTTCTCCAGCGTGTTCTGCTGATCCAGAACCTTCTGATCCATCTCAGCCACGACCTTCTCGTCCATCATCCTCTGCTCTTCTTTCACCGCTGATCCAGAGCCTGAAGAGTACGAGTCAAAATTATACATTTTCTTTTATGCCAAAATCTTTAGGATATTAAGATCATGTTCCATGAAGATATTTAGTAAGTTCCTACCGTAAATATATCAAAACTTAATTTTTGATAATGATTGCATGCTAAGAACTTCATTGAACAACTTTTAAAGATGATTTCTCAATATTAGATTTTTTTTGCACCTCAGATTCCAGATTTCAAATATTGTCCTCCTAAACAAACCACACATAGAGATTATTTATTCAGCAAAATTTCTATTGAATTACATGTGTATTTGCATGACAAAATATTAATGACATAAAAAACTGAAAATATAAAACAAAACTAATTCAAAATATTGATCAATACTATAACACTGTCACTAGTACACCTAAACTACGCATTAATGTGTCCGGCAACTGTAAACACCATACATTTAGGAGAATAAACAATGTTACTTATTAATTATTATGATTGTGGTAAGTATAAGTCAAAATATTACCAAAAATAACTATGTGTCAAATTAGTATTAGCCGTACAATTAAAAATGATTTTAAAGATGACTGGGAAATGTTGACTTTATAAAAGATAAGATTAACAAATTAAATAAAATATAGTGCCAAAAAATAAACAAATCAATGAAGAACTATCACTATAATATTATTTCATAAGCATTTAAAATGCCTCATACCATAATAATTGTATTTATTATTAGTAGAAGTAGTATGAAGTTGTAAAATACTAATATTTTTGTTTTTTCTTTTGCTTTGGAAAAAGCAAAACAACAGAGCTTTATTATGGCTGAAAACCACAGAGAGGCGCCTCTAGCTTGTTGGCTTACAGGTTTATAAAACATTCTCATTATTTAACTTGAGGGAAGATGTTTGGCTCTATGTAGCATTTTTTCAAACACATGCTATACGGTAAGTGACTCAACAAACTTTCACAGCATTTTGCAGATTTGATAATCACCGTGAACCTTGTATCGTATTAGCAGGAAAAATCAAACTAGATAAAACAATAATCCTGTGAAGTCGTGGTTTACAGTGAATTTATAACAGCTGAGAGGGGCATTGTTAGGCGCGATTATAGCTGTTAAGTAAATTCACCTACAAACCACGGCTTCCGCGGCCATACTGCTTAGTAAAGTTTCACAAAATAAAACAGAGCAAAATAAAGTGCTTAATATATTATTAAAAACAGTATTCCTTCCACCAAAACATTGTGGTTCCTCAGAAACTGTTACTGGATTTTGGTGAGCAAAGTGGTTGCCGAAAGTACCTGCTTCGCGTGAAACAAAAGATTGTTTGTTGCTTTGGCGAGCTATTTCTACAACAGCTTCAAGCGAGGAGGCTCAATGATGGGGAATCTGGCGACCGGAACTATCTGTTGTTTTTATAAAGAATAAATAAATAACAGATTGTTTCACACTTTCGCCAGTGTTGATTTTTACTTTACATCTGGCCGTGTGGTGAGTTTTCATTTTTTAAGGCCCCAGATCTGCACACTATTGGTCAAACTACTCTTTGGGGGCTGGGGCCAGCGCCTTACTCTTTAGGGCTGGGACACTTTCTAAAGCACACAGTGCCATCTGCTGGTAAAGCTAAGCTCAAAGTCGACTCGAGAGAGAAGTGCGATGCTCTTGAGGAAAAACGTAAAGAGAATCGCTTCTGGATTCCGCGATGCATCGATTTATTGTCCCAGCCTCCTACTACCTTTTAGCCATCACCTTCAGCAAACTACTTGAGAAATAGCTTCCAAAGCCCAGACATAAAGTCTGAGAAACTGAGAGCTGTCTCGCCGTGACCTCAGCCTCCTCCGCCTCTGGCTGGTCATGAACAGGGCGGGCCAGATTGTGAGACTTGCCATCGCCTGTGAGAGCCTCATTTGGTAAGCTTCGAACAATGATCCTGCTTCTAGAGCTGAAACACATACACAAAACACACACACACACTCACAGTCAACATCTTACAGTGTTCAGCGGGGCCTAACAACCTCCACACACACACACACACACACACACACTCACACACACACACACACACACACACACACACACACACACACACCTCTGTGCTCGCTGTGTAGTTTCTGTCTACACACACACACACACACACTTCTCGGTCAGGTGTTGGAATGTCCAGCAGCCCTTGAACTATCTCTCATACACCGCCCTCCGCCGATGTGAGCGCTTTGAGCCAGATCACTGAGCTGCGGTGTAGGACAGACGCTGCTGAAACGAGCTGAAGTGTAAAATCCATCCCATTACATTCACATTCAGTCTGTCATTCAGCAGATGCTTCTCCACACGAGGACAACAGGAAGAGTCCAAACCAACAAAGAAAGCAATGACATGTGACAAGTCTTTTCTTTGAGTCCTCTCTTTCCCCAGTAACCGGTTTCTGCAGGTTTCTTTTTTTTTTTTTTTTAAGTTACTTAAATAACTTTTAAGACTATTTAAACAATAATAAGAGCAAAATGTAGGGGAATAAATCGATTGAATGAAACTGAATGCATCGATATGGTCTCTAAATATAAATGTCTTGTGTTAGTGACACTTCAAAGATTAAAAACACAACTGAATTCAAATATAATTCAGAAAAAAACACTTCTTCAAAAAGGAAAACACGCTCAATTTGCATCTCAAGTAAAATGTATCTTTATCTTTAAAGATGATAAAACAAAAAACTTTTTTTAACTGAATACCACAACTTCATGAATTTAAGACTCTCTGCTCTGATTTGAGACCTTCCCCAGGCCTTTTAAGCCTCTGAGAGACCTCCCCTGCAGTAACTTTTAAGCCAGCAAGGATTTCTATTTTTTTTGAGCTGCGGTTTCAGTAAGAGTTCTTGTTATTGTCAGGTATTCTCGTGCATCAGTGATCTGTGCGCGCACCTGGGCAGGTCCTTGACGAGCGCCTGCAGCTCTGAAAGCAGGTAATAGTGTCTCTCCTGTAGTTCTGGCGGCATCAGATGGATCGCGTCTCTCACAGCTGAGATGCGGTCCATCCCACATTCAGCCTGCACATCACGGAGAAATCACAGCTCACCACAGAACACATATGACGAGGATGATGGATTAAAAAAGAGCTTTGTTGACTTTGTTTATGTTCTTCTCTCAACGCTTACACGCCAAGTCACGAGGACAATTTTGTTGATTGAAATAAAGCTGGAAATTAAATTAAAATGCAAATATTAGATGAAAAAATAATACTTAAAAAACTTAGAAATTAGATATATTTGTTTCTCGTGCAACCTAATTAAAAATAAACATTAATATTTAAAAAATTATTTCTAATTATAAACAAAAAAAAATGCTTAAAAATTATTTTAAATATAAACTTAAATTATTAAAAATAAACCTGAAATAAATATAAATTCAAACTAAATAATAATAAAATAATAAAAAATTACAATATATATAAAAGACCTAATTTAAAATATTAATAAATACTTTTATAGCATATAAATAATGCTAAAAATAACACACTGGTCATGCTCACCAAGTAACTGTAAACACTCTACATTTAGGATAATAGCTAATGTTATTTATTTATTTATTATTATGATTTTATGGTTATTATAACTAAACAAAACATTAGTCGAAATAATTAAAAATGTAGATTTTTTTTCTAAAGAAAGAAAGATTCACATCTAACTGTACGTAGATAGTTCTGCACAGAGAAAATACGAAATTAATTGTTTATTGGTCGTTAGTGTCTTTTTAGTTTGTAATCCGGTAAATCTCTGGAAACTAACGTTAGCGTCGAAGAACAGCACTAAAAGTAAGTTGCCTGGCAAACTCTGACCCATAGCACATAGTTCCAGCTTCCGGAGAGGAAAAGGTTGTTGCTTAAGGCGTGTGTCGAAGAGTTTAAATACGACTGTTTGTTTGATGTTTATAATGTATATTACAAATATCACAGACTCAGTTGTTTTGAACTGTGCGTGTAAGTTTGCGCATGCTGGCGGCGTCTGAGGTCCTTCAAGGCGCTGGGCTTGCCCTTTCATATGCCTAGACGTTTTCTTGTAGTAGCTCTTTGGTAGTAGTTTAATTTGGTAGACATAATACATTTGTTCATTTATTAAGGTCTATGGTTCAGTTAATATTTGTTAAAATTATCTGTATTTTAGTTCAACTTTATTTCTATGGTTCCGCGGCTCTTATTTCTTTTGTTTTTATTGCATTAATCATTTTCTTTTGTCTTTTGCAAAACAGTTTCTCAAAGGTTTTATTTATTTATTTATTTTTTACAGATTAATTCACTATTTAAAAAAAAAACGATAAAAACAAGATAAGGTTACGCTTTGTTGTAATCTTTGCTTATTACAATAATAAAACAAGAATAATACTACTGTTGAACTCTCTCCGTTATTACTGAACATGCATAAACATTATTTTTACATAAACAAATTAAATACAAATATACATAAAAAATTATATATGTGTGTGTGTGTGTGTGTGTGTGTGTGTGCGTGCGAGCGTGCGTGCGTGCATGTGCAGGTGCGCATGCATTGCGTGTGCATGTGCGTGTGCGTTTGCGTGTGATGTGTGTGTGTGTGTGTGTGTGTGTGTGTGTGTGTGTGTGTAGAATACTTAGACGATGCAAAAGCCTCTAAATGTCGTAAAATTTTATTTCTAAATGAGCATTTTGAATCAGGTTCCTATGTTTTTTTATATTCAGTTTATTTTTATTTAAATGGCAATGAAAAAACCTATCACTGCTACTAAAGTGACATCTGAACCTTACACAGAAGAGCCTGATAAAAACGCTTTTAAACTTAGAGTGTTTTGCATCTGAACTCTTAGCATATAAATTATTTATTTATTTATTTTCTGTGATGACGTTGACCACTGGTTTAATCTTTACAGACATAATGCATTCATTTATTACGCTCCATGGTTTAATTAATATTTGTTAAATCATCTTTATCTTACAACTTTATGTTTTATTGCATTGATCCCTTTGTCGTTTTCTTTCTTCAATGTTATTAACTCGTAAAGTTAATGTAGCTCTCAATGTTAAAATTAAAATCACCTTTTTAACTCCATTGAATAGTTCAGATTAATGTTTTTATGAATTATAAATTTGCAGACACGTCTCTGTGGGTCACTGCACCGCGCGCCGCCTCACCTGCAGATGTCGCTGTTCACTCAGTTTCTCATCAGCATCAGCGATCAGTATCATCTCACTCATCACGGCTCGCGCACTGCCTGCATCCTGACACTCATGCAGTCACATCATATAATGACTGCAGGAAATATAACCCCGCGCTCTGATGCATAACTGATCAGACTGATCGATCCAACACAAGATCAATGGACTGATCTGCGCGTGGATGAAGCCGGTCTGAAACTCTGAACACCATGACATACAGTAGTTATTTTATATTAGTTATTATTGAGCTCTGATCCAGATCTTGAAGATCTTCGGTGACATGAGGCTGAATCTCATGGCCAGAAACACTTCTCTTTTTACTTTCGCATCGTCGAGGACGAAACCCGCCTGCAAAAAGACGTGTGAGCACTTAATTTCTCTTAGATGTTCCCAGCGAACTTCAAACGTGCCTCTAAGAGAACGTTATTTCTGAATGTTCACCTGAACGTCCAGTTTGTGTGTGTGTGCGTGCGTGCGTGCGTATGTTTGCTTTAGAGAGAAAACATTCCATTTGTACAGAACGTTTTCAATTCTATAAACGTCTATAATTTTGCAAACATTATGGGAACATTTCTTTTTAATGTTATTTTTTTGTTAATGTTTTTAGAAAGTTGAAACCATTGAAGGAAGGTTATATTAGTGTTACTGTGACAGAGATTTTGAAATTTTTCATTGAATGTTTTGTTTTCTGTAAGTCCTTTTTGTTGTTGTTTTCAGAGAGAGAGAAAGCATTCCATTTTATAATTTTGCAAACATTATGGCAACGTTACTTTTTAATGTCCTCTGAACGGTACAAAACAAGTAACGTTTAAAAAGATTACTATTTTGAGAATGTTGATAAACACCTTTAAAAATGTTATTTCTGAATGTTCTCGAACATTCAAAAATGTTAAAATGTTTTTTAAAAGTTTTTTTTTTTTTTTTTTTTTTTTTTCTTTGGTTTGGCTTAACATTACATTCTATACTTACTTAGAAAACATTATGCAACAATGTTATTTTTGAGTGTCCAGTGAACATTCTTGAAACAATTAATCAAGTGACATTTTTTAAAATGTTTACACAAACATCACGTTCAGAAAAAAAAAAATGTTGCATTTGATCATTGTATAAGCAATGCTTTTTGTGCTATCATTTCAAGAGCATTTTTAAAATAACTCTAAACCAAATGTTCTATTAAAGTGACTGGGCAACCGTTATTTTTTAACTTTGAGAGAATGTTCTGTAGTGTTTGATCTAGTACTCTGAGTCAGAACGCTGTTGACACGAGGATGATGTTGTGTGTTTGTGTCTCAGTTCTGGGACCAGTGATCCATTACTGCATCCGCCAAAGTTGACAATGAAGTCGTGGCCAGGTGAGTGTCACATCCCCCCCTGTGTGTGTGTGTGTGTGTGTGTGTTTTACTTAAGGAACACAATTCTCCCAAAAAAGATCAAATCTGACAAAAACTTTCCCTTATAAAAGCAGAAATATTTTGTAAATTTTTTTTAATATAATTATGAAATAGATAAAGCTCCGACAAACGCTCTCCTTAAAAAAAATATAAACATTTTTAATAAAAATAATGTTTTTTATCAGTCTGTATAATGTATTTTTTTTTTTTTTTTTTTGCACTGTGAAATAGGTAAAAACCCTGACAAAAACTATCCTTAAAAAAAGTAAAATGTTTTTTGTAATAAAGTAAATAATGCTTTTTGTTATAGTTCTAAAATAGTTACAATCTGACAAAACTCTCCTTTCAAAAAAAGGATTAAAATAAAAGTAATTTTTTCTTTGTAATTGTGAAATATTTAAAATCTGGACAAACGTAAAGTAAAGAAAATGTCTTTATAATTTTGAAAAATTATTATGCAGCTCCTCACTGTTTGAAAGGTTCATAGATCAGCTAAATCATGTTACATTAAATCTACTGATGTCAGCAGTTTTGTGTGTGAGGTGGCATGGTGTTTAATAAAAACCCTTAAAAAGGAAATATATAAAAGCTCATTAATGTGGAACCAAAGTATCTGTGTGTGCATCTTTGAATAATTTATTTTATAATTTGGGCACATAATTGTCTAAAACTAAATTCAAGCAACACATGCCAGGATTGATGGCCTCAACTGTAAAAACAAAGTAACAATGTTTCTATAATTCTAAAAGATGCACAGCTTATTGTGAAGTCAGTCTGAAATGAAAAAAACAGAGCTGTATACATGTACAGTAAATGTGCACTAAAGCTTAAGGTTCTAAAACAAGAGGGTCATTTGTTGCATTTGTTTATGTTTTGAAAGCTGGGTAATCATCATAATAGTCTCTGATTTATTGATTGCATGGTATGACGATTAATGGTGTTGTACTGGTTATTGATTGAACTGATGTTTATGTCAATGATGCTGTGATGATGGGATGCATCACTGCACTTTTACAACATCAGCTGGTTACCACGGAGAACAACCAACTAATCTCAAGCCCCCTCGCGAGAAATGATTTTGTGTGTGTATGAGTCTGCTATGAGCTGATGTTGTATTGTAATAGTTTGATGAACAGTTGTTACGGTGCATATTTAAAAAAACATTGTGTCTTTTTGGAAATGGCAAATGATCAGGCCTTCCTTTGAGAAATTGGGGTGAACTGATTGATTGCTCTCTTCCTCATCACTTAAGGTCGCTTAAATTGTTCTCTGTATCCAGGCAGATTCTGATTCAGGCTCACATCGATGTATTAAATGTATGCAAATTGGGTCCGTGTTAAATCATGTACTTCCAGTGTCCCGGGTCCAGAATCATGAAAACGCCTAAATGAACTTAAACCTGCTTCTGGGCGCAGGAATACACTTTCACCTGCCGGGAGTGGCTTCCATACGCCATCGCTTTTACGCCATGGATGTTGACAACATCGGGTAACAAACGTGCTAATCCATTTTTAAGAACATTAAAATGTCTAGGTTTCTTGCTGAATGCTATTTAAACGTTGCAAAAAAAGTGTTTCTTTGCCAATGCTCTCTACTAAACTTATTGTCACCTCAAAATATATTATTTTTATCATTCTAATAGCGCTAATAACATTCTCTAGGTTTTTTGTTGTGATTATAGCTGCTATTAAAGTTACTTTTTAAATGTTCAACTAATTTTTTTAAAACAAAATATAACATTATTTGAACATTTATCTTACTATTTATTCTAAAATTTAAAATGTTGTTTCCAAATGCAATTATAACATTATTTAAAGGTTACACATAATTTCTTTGCAATGCTCTGCTAAATTTATTTTTTACCTAAAAATATATTAAAGCTATTTTAAAAGCTTATTTATTAATGACAGAAGAACATTAAAATATCAGTTCAGTTTCAGCCCCAGCTTCACAGCCCACGAGTGCTATAAAGCACTATTAAAAGAACAGAGTGTTGGGCAAAGTGCTGTACAATAAAAAATGATTCCAATAAAAAAGAAAAACAGCATGGATCAAAACACCACCACAAAACATCAAAACACAATACAAGTGGAAACCAACCAATGCCTGTCCACTGCAGTCTCAAAAGCTAATCATCAAATATGAGCCTTCAGGATGACTTTTTAAAAATACTTCTTGAGTAGGAGCAAAGTGGAAGGGAATAATTCATACCACAAAGGCCAGAGAACCCCTTTGCTTGTACCTTGTCCTCTGAACAATTAAAATAGATTGGATCTTAAAGACCTACTGTAGCAGGTTTGTGTAGTGTGGGGAGGCAGACAAGTAAGAGGGAGCTAACCCATTCAAAGACTTATATACAAAAACTAGGAGCATTAAGTCAATCCTATACTGGACTTGCAACCAGCCCAGAGAGGACAGAATAGGAGAACTATGATCCCACTTGCAAGTCCGGTCAAAAGCCTAGCAGCAGCATTCTGTAGTAATTGCAACCGGTTTAGAGTCGCTTGACAAACACCCACATAAAAGAATCTGCTATAATCAAGCCTCACAAACACAAATGCATTGCATCACCTTCTCACAATCTTTACAAGAAAGAATGGATTTAACTCTCTCGCTACTAATCAGAAACAGAAAAAAAAATGATTTAACGGGCTTTGAGGGTATTATCAAATAATACCACTAGATTTTTTGACCATTATGGTTTACAGAAAGGAGTCAGCTCTCACCTAAATTTGACAGTTCAGGCGCATTAGGACCTCCAAACCAAACTAAACCAAAGTTCTGTCTTACTCTCATTAAAATTTAAGAAATTTGCTGACATCCAGGCTTTAACCTCCTTCCAAAGAATTCACAAGGGGAGTCCAGAGCATTTACAAATTTTAAGTATCATCTGCATAAAAATGATAGGAAATCCCATACTTCGAAAAAAATTGTCCCTAAAGGTAAAATGTATAAAGAAAATAAAATAGGGGCAAGAATGGATCCTCAGGGACACCACACATCAACGGGGCAGAAGATGAAAATGCCAGACCTGAATTGACAGAGAAACTATCTAATCTAAATCTATTCCATAGGAATGATCTAAACCACTTAAGAGAGAGGTACCCTGAATACTGCCGTCACCTTCCTCAAGGCCTGAAACAAGGATCCCATGATCAATCGTATCGAAAGCTGCAGTTAGATCTAAGAGCAAAGAACCACAGAATCACTTAATAATAAAAATATCATTAAGTGCTTGCAGACTCAGTACTGTGGTAAGCTTTTTAAAGCTGACTGAAAAGTCTCTAACACAGCATTTTAAATCAATAAACTCTGTAGTTGACTAAAAACAATTTTCTCTAAACCTAAGATCAGTGTTTTTTCTAGTGGTCATGATGGTATTGCAGGTGGGCCGTAATTACTATTAAAATAAAATAATAATATTGTTAATATGTAAAAATGTCTAGTTTAAAATTGCCCGCTCATTCTAGGGCTGTGCGATAGAAATTGTCATAAAATCAATGATTTGAGCCGTAGTAAGGCCAGAAATAAAAACGCTTTTAAAAGAGAATGAATATCTAGCACATGAGCATAGAGAGAGTTGTGAGTGCACAGGACGCAGTTTGAGCCCGAGAAGACACGGTTTTAAGTGGCGCACACACTCTCCGAGGCGCAGAGCAGCGATAGTATCTGAGTAAGCTGCCTGGTTTTGTGACAGAGCAAAGAGGAAATCTGCGTCGCGTGATAGCGGACAGATTATTTCCGCAAGATTATTAATACTTAATGCGTAATTGCTACATTAATGCGCGCCTGCTACAAAGCTTCTGCAATCGCATACACATACTGTATAACGCACTGCAGACGGAGTAACGTGTGAACCTGTATAATGTATAACAAATCTATTTCTCAACACCTGAGACACCGCTACAATTAATGAGCTCTATGAACAATGTATGGCAAAAGAAAAAGTCCCTGGACACAAGATTTATTTATTTATATTTATTTTTTTGCCAGAAGTCTAGAAATTTAGTTACACCTTTACTATAGTGATTATTTTGACTTATGTCTGTTCTAGAGACGCATTACAACTTTTGATAAAGCTCTAATTGGTTTTCTTGGAAATATGGTTTCAAATTCATCCCATAATGCATTCATTGACTGTATAAAGCATATCTGTGTGTATCAAAAATTGTGATTAAAATCTAAATCGCAAAATTGTTCAAAGAAACGCTGGCAGATAGTTTTTTTTTTTTTTTTGTCCATATTGCACACAGCCCTAGTTCATTCAATAAATACAATTAACAATCTAGCTTCTGAGTACTAAGTTTTTAACCCAACAATAGCGGGGTCAGTTAATTTTTTTTTGCGAGGGCCGCACAAACATATGTGTTTGGTTGTGTGGGGCGAGGAAGGAAAAAAGGTTGGGAACCACTGCCTTAGATAAAAAAACGGAAGTTTTGAAATCAGTCAAAAATTGGACAGAAACAAAAACAATCCAAATTTGTCTTTTTTAAGAAGTTGGTTGCAATCAGCCAGCATGTTTTCAGTGACGACAGCATCAAACCTATCATTAATAATAGACAGAATGCTTGCGCCAATAATATCAAAAGAGACCTTTTAAACAGCCATGATGGAATACTAACCAGAGGACAGTTGGTGGGTTTCATCCGACTTAAAATCTCAGTGAGTGTCACCAAAGATACCGGCAAAAAAATAATTGTAAAATGTAGCAGAGCACAAAGTAGGAAACAGAAGGATCCAAATTACAATTAACAGTCTCAGATCTAATTGTCAAAATCTTGTTTACAAAAGAAAAAAAAAAAAAAAATTTAAATCTTCACAAGTCAAAGACTCATGAACTCTCTCACTTGAATTGATCACAGAATTTATAACGCTGAATAGAACTCTAGGTTTATGCGATAGTTACTAGAAACTAGACAAAAAAGTTTGTTAAGACAAACTTTAGGTTGGCTTGAGAAACCCTAGCTTAAAAGTTTAAAGCAACTGTAAAAGCACGAAGTTTGAAAATTTAGATAATTTAAAGATGATTAAGATGTTGTTAACATGTTTCCACCATGATTAGCATGTTGCTAGCATGCATGCTGTTAGCATGATTAGTGTGCTGATAACATGTTGTTTAGCATGATTAGCATGTCACTAGCATGTTGTTATCATTATTAGCATGTCACATTAGCATAGCCATGATGAGAAGAAAGTTGTTAGCATGATTAAGATGTTGGATAACTTGTCGCTGGTAAGTTGTAGCATGATTCAAGAAGATGTTGATAACATGTCGCAAGCATGTTTCCAGCATGATTACCATAGCACTACCATGTTGTTAACACGACATTAGCCTCAATTACTAGCATGTTGCTATCATGTTTTCAATGATGATTAGCTAGTTTTCTGCTAGCATGTTTTCTAACATAACTAGTACGTTACAAGCATGTTATGGGCATTTTAAAAGCAAGTTACTAGCACGATTAAGAAGTTACTAAAGATGATTCTAGCATGATAGCATAATAGCATGCTGTTGTTATGATTAGCATGTCATTAGCATGTTGATAATATGTCACTTAGAATGTTTCCAGCATGATTAACATACATACTACCATGCTGTTAACATGATTACCAAATTAATAGCATGCTGCTATCATGTTTCTAGTATGATTAACAAGTTACAAGCATATTTTCTAAACATACTAACACGCTACTTTCAGTAATGATATTAGCATTATTAACAAGTTAATAGTGCATGATTCTAGTATGCATAGAAGGTAGTATGTTACTGTAGCTTGTTGTTAACATGTTTCCTAGCATGATTAGCAAGCTATTAGCATATTGTCACTTAGAATGTTCATCAAGTACACAACATCATCATAAGGACATTTATTTGAGAATGCTGTGAGAAGGTATGTCAAACAAATTGCAATGAGGTTATAAGATAAGACTGTTTAGCGCTCACACCATTAGCATCAAGCTTCCGGTCTTCTAAGGCTGGAACCATGTGATGAACTCACGCAGGGTTTGTAAATGAACACATTCATTGCGAGCATTTGCGCATCACATACACATAGATGTCTGCTCTTTGCTTTCTTCCCTCCGTTTGGACTGTAGCTCTGTCTGTTCACCTGTGCTCTCTGCTCTCTGTCTGCAACTGTAGAGCAGAAGATAATCATGCTGGGGGGTTTAATGTGGAGATCTTCTGAATAGTAACACTGTTAATTGCTTCCCCTGGCCGCAGTCATGATGATGTGATTTTTGGTAAATCTCCTGAGTAAAGACGTGATCGCAGGCCAACACAAAGGTAATAACTTTTTCTACAAAGAATAACAGATGTGCAGGTGAAACAGACCCATTTAGCAATGTAAATTAAAAATAGGCACAGGATTAATGGAAAACCCAAACACATTACACACACAAAAGATGTAAAAATAACATTCAATATAGCTTCACTTTTGAGGCCAGCAAATTATCAGAAGATATAACTCAGAAAATGAGCTTTACTGTCGCAGTATGTTTTTACACATACGAGGGAATTTGGTTTTAGTGACAGAAGCTCCATTGTTACTTCTTTTTTTTTTATTTATAAATTCTGTTTATTAGTAATCTCTTTTATGTTACTATAAAGCCACTTTTAATTTTAATTTATATTTTATTTAATTTTTTACTATTTATTTTACTATAACAGCCACTTTTATATCTGTATTAATGACACTTATTTATTAATTATGTCTATACATATATTTATGTATATATGCAAAAATGCTCTGTTTTAAAATCATGCTGCATGGCCTCATTCAGATTATTCTGCAGGATTTGGCGTGAATTCTATGCATGCACATTTCTTACAAACACTGAATACACATCATTGGTATGCAACACTACACAGCCGAGCATAAAACAAACTCTATGCATGAGATACTGTATCCCACAATGCACTACACACGACTTGGATCTTGCATTTCCAGTCCGCAAGTGGAAACGCAAATTCATAGCCACTATTCTTACCTTTACCCAGTCAACACTGACACAACCTTTTTTTTTTTTGGATGCTGTCAAAATCTGTGAAATGTGACAAAAACAAGATTTAGAATGCCCAAACAGTTTTAGAGCCATTGCATAAGCATGCACTAAATTCTCAAAATGGTTTAGTATAATCTGTATGTAAAACGTATGCATGATAAACGTTTAAACAGTATTATGCTGTATTAAACCTACTTTTCGGCGGGTTCGTGGGGGTTTTCCAGTTATCACTCAGAAATATTTCAATAAAAAATAATGAGTCAAGATGATTTTAAAGATTGACATCGGGTTTTATTAAAGTTAAAAAAAAGGGAAACAAAAACCATTAAAAACAAATCTTTACTTGAAATAAAATAAATGTTAACTGAAATGAAATAAAATATATATATAAAAAAGGTAAATTGTCAAAGCAACATGAACTTGATGTACTAAAATAAATAAAGCTGCAATACAAAACATTAATAAAAATATCAAAAACTATATAAACATGACAAAAAAAAGCTAATAATATACAAATATAAAAATTGTTAAAGCTGCAAAAAAACTCTTAATAATAATAATAGTAGTATGTAAATGAGTCAAAGCTGATTTTACTTATTTTTGGCCACCTAAATGAAAGGTTTGCTTTGTTTTGCTTGGGGGAAGTACTGCAGTGCATTTGGTTGTATACTGCCACTTTGGCAAATGCAACTTTAAAATTGTGTATGGTTTACAGTATAAATATATATAAAAAAAAAGAAATAGTCAAGTAATTATGATCTCTGAATATCACAAAAGTGATTGTTTGAGTTGTACATACCAAAATCAATGCCTAAAAATACAACATTTAAAAGTAATTATGATCTCAGGTTTTGATAACTGGCTGAATCTGACGCGCGCGCAGTGGATCCGGATCAAGAGGTTCAGGGTGAGATTCGTTTGGCTCTGAGCTGCACAGACGCTCAGAGTAGCTGCGCCTGCACTGTCACTATCGAGGCCCGGAGGACCTGATCCAGCCTTCATAAACTGACATTAGTACAAATATTATTTGTTCTAACAGACTGCTTTTCTTCCTCTCATTGTAAGTCACGCTTTGGATGAAAGTGACGTGAAAAGTTATATTTATGCCCTGTGGCTCAGTGGTGGTGAGCATTGGCGTTAGCAGCTTAAAAAGGTTGTGGGTTTGATCTCCCAGGGAACACATGTTAGGTAAAAATATAGCCTGAATGCACTGTAAGTCGCTGGATAAAAGTGGTTCATAAATGCATAAATGTAAATGTTATGCTTCAGCTGTTTGTCAGTCTGTCTGAATCGTGAAGTGTTGTGTGTTACAGTGATTTGCCCGCTGCGATTCGCACTCTGATCCGCTCACCAGAATCATCTACAACAACCTCAGCTGAGACATCGGTGAGATCCCTCATCAGTCTCCATCCATACTCGTTATCAGAGACTCTCAGGCTACAAAACAGACAAAAAAAAAAACACACCATTAAAGCAGGCTTTTTAGGCCGTTCAAAACATTCACAGTACACCTTCAGAACCAGCTGGGTGCAGTTTTCTACCTCCCTCCTTCTTCTTAGATTGGAGCAAAATCCAAATCTTGTGATTTTTCTGATAAAAAATGAGTCCCATTCTCCTTGTTTTCTGTGCTTGTTTGTAGGGCTGCAAAATTTGTGATTATATATTAATATAACTATAAACAAATAAATAAATATAAAATGTATTATTATTATTATATATAAGTAGCCATTGTAATATTTCCTCGAAAAAAATAAAAAAAATGCATTTAAGTAAAATATATAATAACTGTATTACAAAAAGTAAAATTACAATACTAATATTATTTATGACTTAATATGCTGTGCGCTTGTTTGTAGGGCTGCACACACTGGCCCTAGATTTTGTAGATTATATATCAGTATGGCTATAAAAAAGATTAATAATAATAGTTATTATTGTTATTACTACTACTACTACATAGTAAATAAAATCTTAAACAAAATAAGAACTATTGCAATTGCAATATTTCACTGTAAAAAAAGAGTATTGAAGAAAATGAAGTAATAATAATTATTATAGAATGTATTATTATTATTAATATTACTACTACTAAAAATATTATTACTACAAACGCTATAAAATACTACTATTGGCATTTTAAAAAAATGATATAATAGCAATAATAATAATTTTAATAATTTTATTTTAT
The DNA here is from genome assembly GCF_018340385.1 of Cyprinus carpio. Lineage (NCBI taxonomy): Eukaryota > Metazoa > Chordata > Actinopteri > Cypriniformes > Cyprinidae > Cyprinus > Cyprinus carpio. The sequence continues at coordinate 1,907,428 of NC_056604.1, forward strand.
AGTACAACTGTAAAATTACAATATTACTACTTGACTTAATATATTTTCTACTCTTTTCTTCTTCTTGTTAGTATTGCTAAATAAATATGAAATAATATAAGAAATATCACTATTAAAAATGAAAACACTTGAGTATTTAAGCAAAATAGAGTTAAACAAAGGTCTGCATCATGATCAGTAAGGAGGTATTAAAATGAATTCCCATGAGCTTGTTCTGCTGCGTGATAATACCCGCCGTTTCCATCAGATCATATAAGAAGACGCCATTTCCCGCATTGGGACGACGCTTGGAGTTGAGTTTGATGAAGGTGATGATGATGATGATGAAGGTGGAAGCTGACGGTGGAGTAAAGCCTGGGACTGGGACATGGTGGGCAAAGAACCTAATTCTGGGAAAGGTGATTGTTTAACTATTCCTTAAATCATCTTAAATATAATTTTAACTAGCTCATGCACTCCAGTAATGAATTGTCATGTTTCCATGCATGCATTTTTATGTGAAATTTGGGATATTGCATTTAAAAAAAATGCTAAGATGTGCATAAAATCTTAAGGTTTTTTGCAGTATAAACATCAACAAAAAATATGATGGAACCAATTGTTTCATCCATGCATCTTTGACATATGCGAAATTAGGCATATTGCATGCAAAAAAAAAAAACACTGGGTGGATGTGCATAAATATACATTTGCATTAAAAAAATTAGTGCACGACTGAGGCAGATCATTTTTTGTGCATAAAACATCAAACACAACATTATAGTTAACTATGTTTCCATCCATGCATCTTTGAATACATACGGCGAATTTGGGATATTGTACATTAAAAAAACACCAAGATGCACATCAGATCTTTAAGAGATGATAAAATGGGTATAACCATAAATGCAAAACACACTTTTCTGAAACACTTTGATCATTGTGTTTGTAACTTAACGCTTAAGACATTATTTCCTTAAAAAATATATTTTTAACTCACCCCTCATGCTGCTTTGAATCCAGCATGGTTGTTTCTTCTGTGGAAAAACAAAGCAGCCGCCTAGCACGAGGGACAGGATGATGATGGCAGCACTGTATTGATTGTGTGTTTGTGGGTTGTACAGGTGGAGATCCTCTGTCATGTTCGGTACAGATCTCCTCCGCTGCAGGGCTGGTTTCTGTTTGCTGCCGCTGGGAAACACGGAGGACGGATGCCAGGTGCGTGTGTGTGTGTGTGTGTGTGTGTGTGTGTGTGTGTGTGTGTGTGTGTGTGTTATAATCACACATCCATTAGTCACGCTTGTGTGTGTGATGTATAATTTAATTTAATGACAAGCTGCTTACATCACATTAGGCTACGGGCGGAATTGACGAGTATCAGAAATTAACTTGGCATTAAAGGGCAACATTTGTATTACTTCAACTAACTAGCTTAAACCAGTACATTCAAGCAGTAAAATTAAATCTGTTTTTAAAAATTTGTATATAAATAATATGTTTAATATATAATGTATAATATATAATGATAATAATGTGTAAAATGCAAATCTGAGGCAACTTGCGCTGATCTGAATGTAATTTGGCAAATTGATACTCTTTCATTCATTTTAATATATATATATATATATATATATATATATATATATATATATATATATATATATATATATATAATGTTAATAATAATCTTTAAATCTTTAATAGAAGTGTTTTATTTTATTTTAAAATTTATTTATAATTTTAAATGTTTTAATTTCTTAATGAATTACACTGCAAAAAATAAATAAAATATATATATATATATATATCTTTTAAAAAATAATTTTACTTCCTGGTATTTTGTCTTGTTTTCCAGTTTAAATATTTAAATATTCTTAAATCAAGATACATTTATTTGAGATGCAAAGCGCTAAAAAACTTTACTGGAAACATTTATCAAAAAATTAAGTGAGTTTAATCCCAAAAACAAGAAAAAAAAAGTGCATGGGTAAGAAAAAAATCTTATTTTCCCTTTGAATTATTTGTATTTTTCTGACCCTAGTAGCAGATTTTTTTTTTTTCAGTGTCAGTAAACAAGGCTTAATTTCTTATCTCATGTAAATGTATCTTGATAAGAGAGGTTTGATATTTTATTAAAAAATGGCATGTTTTGCAGCATGTAAGCAATTTCTCAAGACAAGTTTGTGTTTGTGTTTAAACCCCCTGGTTTGTCTCCTGGTTTGTCTGAAGGGATTTTTAATTATGCAAACCCAAAAATGTCAGTTCTAAATTGGGCTGGAAGAATAAAACCCCAAAGAGTGAAAGCGCTATTATGAAGCACACAGACCCCTGGACCGCCTCTCATGTTTTCAGCGTGAGCTGGGTGCTCTGGGGCCTGAAGGGTGCGTTACCGAGGACAGGGTTCTTCCCGTTGTGTGCATCAGCCTCGATCAAGCTTCGTGGAGGCCGCCCTCTCGGTCAAAGGTGCATCACACACACAGACTATTTCTGTCAGTGCATGACATTAACTCTACGTTCAGTTCTGCTTCTGGTGCTTCAGCTATTCCATTAACAGATGACACCCAAACCAAAAATACTGGCCCTGAACCACTGACGATGAACCACAGTGATTCACGTTTTTCAAATTTAGCTCCAAAAACCCAAATGGTTCCTCTTCTTCTATCTGTCAGACAAGGTTTTGCTGCATTCAGTTTAATTAAGAATGTCAGTTACGTTCCCGAACTTGAACAGAATTCAAGGCGGCAAACAAAATGCAGAATCTTAATTTGAATTTAATTTGAAATAGCTTTTAGTGGAGTTTAATAATACATTTCGATAAATGTTCCCCTGTAGACTAGCGATTCAGCATCATTACCCAGTCTTCAGAGTCACATGATCTTCAGAAATCATTCTAATATGCTGATTTATTATCAGTGTTCAAACTGTTCTTGCCGCTCAATATTTTTGGAACCTGGATACTTTTTTCAGGATTCTTTGATGAATAAAATTTAAAAAAAAGAGCATTTATTTAAAAAGAATTTTTTTCTAACAATATACACTGCCGCTCAAAAGTATGGGATCAGTACAATTTTTTTTCTTTCTTTTTTTTTTTAAAGAAATTAAAAGTTTTATTCAGCAGGATGTTAAATTGATAAGGTGGAGAAAATTTTATATTTTGAATAAAGTTTCTTTTCTTTTTATTTCAAAGAACTTAAACATATTTTCCAAAAAACATTAATAATTTAAAATAAATCAGCTATTGAACGATTTTGAAGGATCATGAAACACCCAGTGAGTCTTCTTTTAATGTGTTATGTGTGTGTGTTTTTGCAGGTTTTGAAAAATGGTTAAAATCGGGCCTTGGAGTGGACCCGGACCCAAAGAGGTTCGGGGTTTGAGTTTCGTTTGGCTCGGGGTGCACAGAGGCTCAGAGAAGCCCCCTCACTGTCCGTCATCGAGGCCGGTGAGGACCTGACCCAAACCTTTTCCCCAAAAAATGACGTAGTAAAAATATTATTTGTTCTGTAACAGGCTGCTTTTTTTCCCTTTTTGAAAAAGGCTTTGGATAAAAAAGGGGCGTAAAAAGTTATATTTTTTCCCCCTGTGGCTCAGGGGTAAAAACATTGCTTAGCAGCGAAAAGGTTGGGGGTTTTGATTCCCGGGGAAAACACATGGGGAAAAAAATATAGCCTGAATGCACTGTAAGTGGTTTTGGATAAAAGTGTCTGCTAAATGAAAAAAGTAAATGTTATGTTTTCAGCTTTTTTGTCAGTCTGTCAAAATCGTGAAGTGTTGTGGTTACAGTGTTTTGGGCTCCCGTGATTTTTCCCGGGCCCCTCTGATCCTTTCACCAGAATCACTAAAAAAAATAAAGCGGGGAGACAGGTGAATCCTCACCCGTCTCCATCCATACTGTTACCCAGGGGGACTCCAGGCTACAAAAAAGACAAAACACATCTTTTAAAGCAGGCTTTTGCATTTTCAAAAATTCACAGTACCGCCAGAACCAGCCTTTGGGGGGTTTTCACTTCCCTCCTTCTTTTTAATTGGGGGAACCCAAAACCCAAATTTTGTGTTTTTTCTGAAAAAAATCCCATTCCCTTTTTTTCTGGGCTTTTTTAGGGTGCAAAAATTTGGGTGATTAAAATTTTAAATTAAAAATTTATAAAACAATAATAAAAATAATTTTATTATTTTTATTATATAAAAGAAATATTGAAATTTTAACTAAAAAATTTTTTAAAAAAATTGCATTTAAGAAAAATATAAAATAATCGTATTTTTACAGTTTTAAAATTACAATATAATATTTTTTACTTAAATGCGGGGCCCTTGTTTGAGGGTGCAAAATTTTGGCCCCAAAATTTTGGTGATTAATTTTTTATCAAGTATTAAAAAAAGATTAAAAATAATATTATTATTTTTTTACTACTCCTACTACTACATGGGAAATAAAAATTTTAAAACCCAAAATAAAAAAAACCTTTTTCCAATTGAATATTTCACTGTAAAAAAGGTTTTGAAAAAAAAAATGAAGAAATAATAATAAAATAATTTTTTTTAGGTAAACTGTAGGATTCCAGGGATTTATTATTTTTTCTTGGGGCTTTTTTGTATGGCTCACAATTTGGCCCAAAATTTTTTGTGATAAATAAAAATAATAAAAATTTTTTAATAATTTTATTTTATAGTACAACAAAATTACAATATTAATATTCTGATTAATTATTTTCTACTCTTTCTTCTTTTTTGGGTTAGTATTGCTAAATAAATATGAAATAATATAAAAAATTCCCTTTTTAAAATGAAAACACTTGAGTATTTAAGCAAAAAAAGAGTTAAAAAAAAAGTTCTTCCCTCAGATCATATGCTTTTAAAATAAATTTCCCTCATGGGGTTTTTCTGCTGTAAGTGTGATAATACCGGCTGTTTAAACGACAAAAGAAAAGGCGTTTCCCCCCAAATTGGGGGCGGGGCGCTGGATTTGATTTTGGGATAAAGGGTGATGATGATGATGATGGAGGGGGGGGGAAAAGGGGGCGGTGGAGGTCGGGGGAAGGGACATGGTGGGCAAAAACGATTTCCTTTGGGAAAGGTGATTGTTTAACTTTTTTAAATCATTTTAAATAAGTATCATTTTAAAAAAATAGCTCTTTGCCTCCAGTAATGAATTGTCACTATGTTTCCAGCATGTTTTTTTAGTAAAATTTTTGGGTATTGCTTTAAAAAAAAAAGGCTTAAGATGTGCAAAAAATTTTAAAGGTTTTTGTGCTAAACATCAAACAAAATATGAGGGAAACCCAAATTGTCTCCATCCATGCATTTTTGGAAACCTACTTAAAAAATTAGGATATTCATGCAAAAAAAAAAAAACACTGGGTGGATGTGAATAAAATATATTTTGCAAAAAAAAAAAATTTAAATTCCGACTGGGGGCCAGATCTTTTTTTGTGCATAAAAAACCCAAACAAAACCCTTATGGAAGAAATCTATGTTTCCATCCATGCATCTTTTTACATATGCAAAATTTGGGGAAAATGGCATTAAAAAAAACCCCAAAGATGCACACCCGATCTTAAGATGAATTAAAAAATGGGTATAAACAAAAATGAAAAACACATTTTTTCTAAAAACACTTTGATAATTGTTTTTTTGTAACGAACTTTTTAAAAACATTTTTTCCTTAAAAAAAAATTTTTAAACCCCTGTTGCTTGAACCCAGTATGTGGTTGTTTTTCTGTGGAAAACAAAGCAGCGTCTACATGAGGACAGGATGATGGTGGGGGGGCAGAACTGTTTTGGATTGTGTGTTTTTGGGGGTTTGGGCCGGGTGGAATCCCTCTGTCATGTCTGCACAGATTCCTGGGTGCGGGGGCTGGTTTGTTTGCTGCCGCGGGGGAAACACAAGGGGAGGACGAAAGGTGTGTGGTGTGTGTTGTGTGTGTGTGGTGTGTTGTGTGTGTGTGTGTTATTAAAGTCACCCCATTGTACGCTGGGTGTTGGATGGTAATTTTTTTTAATGACAAGCTGCTTTCACATCACATTAGTAAAGGGGTTGGGGGAGTCAGAAATTAATTTTCCCTAAAGGGCAACATTTGTTTACTTCAATCAATCAGCTTAAACTTTTATAAAACAGCAATCTTTTTTAATATTTTTATATAAAAAAAGGTTTAATAATAATTTTAAAATTTAATAATTTTACACAATGTGAAAAAATGCAAATCGGGGCCCAACTGGTGATCTGAAGGTTGGGGGCCCAAATTGTTACTTTTCTTTCATTTTAATATATAAAATATATATATATATATATATTTATTTTAAATAAAAATTTTTTTAAATTTTTAATAAAGGTTTTATTTTTTTTTTAAAATTTTATTTAAAATTTTTAAATGTTTTAATTTAATAAAATTACACTGAAAAAAAAAAAGAATATATATCTTTTTAAAAAAAAATTTTAAACTTCCTCGGGTATTTTTTGTCTTGTTTTCCAGTAAAAATTTACCCTAAAATTTTAAAAATAAAGAAAAATTTTCCCCGGATGTAAAGCACTAAAAATTTTACTGAAATTTAAAAAATTGAGTGAGTTTAATCCCAAAAAAAAAAAAAAAAAAAGTGCATGGGGTAAGAAAAATAAATCTTATTTTCCCTTGAATTATTTGTATTTTTTCGCCCCCAGTAGCTTTTTTTTTTTTTTTTTTTTTCAGTGCCCAGAAAACCCGGGCCCTTAATTTTTTATCTCTTAAAAATGTATTTTGATAAAAGGGAAAAAGGTTTTGAAAATTTTTATTAGAAAATGGATGTTTTTGCAGCATGTAAGCAAATTTCTCAAGAAAAATTTTTGTTTTTGTGTTTAAAACCTGGTTTGTCTCTGGTTTGTCTGAAGGGATTTGTAATTATGCAAACCCAAAAAGTCGTTTTAAATTGGGGGGGAAGAATTTAAACCAAAGAGTGGCGCTATTTTGAAGCACACAGGCGGGGTGGCCCCTTTATTTTTTCTCGCTTGAGCTGGGTGCTCTCTCTGGAAAAGGGGCGTTTGGCCGGGGAAAAGGGGTTTTTCCGTCTGTGGGGCCCTTCCCGCCTCTGATCAAGCTGGGGTAAGGGGCCCTTTATCCGCCTCAAAGGGGGGCAAACACACAAAACAGGGGCCCATTTCCCGTCATGCAACCCTTAAACTCACGTTCAGTTCTGCTTCTGGGGGTTCAGTATTGTCCCTTAACAGATGACAACCCCCAACCCCCAAAAAAACTGGCCCTGAAAACCCCTGGATGAAAACCAAAAGTGATTCCGTTTTCAAAATTTTGTCCAAACCCTGGTTTTCCCCTTTTCATCTGTCAGAAAGGTTTTTGCTACATTTAAATTCCAATTGGAAAAGTCCGTTCGTTCCTGAAAATTTAACAGAATTCCAATTTTGCGGCAAACAAAAAGCAGAATCTTAATTTGGGAAATTTTAAATTTGGGCATAGCGCTTTAGTGGAGTTTAATAATACATTTGTTTAAAAAAGTTCTCATGTAGCTAGCTGTATTTTTTGATCATTTCTCCAGTCTTCAGTTTTCACATGATCTTCAGAAATATTCAAAATGCTGATTTATTTCAGTGTTCAAAAGGGCTGCCGCTCAATTTTTTTTTTGGGAAACCCGTGTACTTTTTCAGGATTTTTTTATGAATAAAATTTAAAAAGAAGAGCATTTTTTTTAAAAAAAGAAATTTTTTTTAACAATATACACGCCCTTCAAAAATTTGGGATCATTAATTTTTATTCTTTCTTTTTTTTAAAGAAAATTTAAACTTTTTTTTGTAAGGTTTTTTAAAATTTATAAGGTGATAGAAAAAGATTTATATTTTGAATAACCGCTTTCTTTTTAGGATCCCCTGACACTTTATACCGGGGTAATGATGATGGAAATTCAGCTTTGCACACAGAAATAAATTTTATTTTAAAGGATATTAAAAAAAGAAACCATTATTTTATATTGTAAAAACATTTTTCAAAATTATTGTTTTTTCTTTTTTTGATCAAATAAATGCAGCCTTTTATGAGCAGAAGGGGACTTTTTTAACCCCTTAACTGGGCACTCACATTTTTTAAAAATGACTTAAAAAAAATTTTCAAGTTTTCCCCTGACCCAAACTTTTTTAAAGGCGTTTTTAAGCCTTTTTATTTTTTTCATTTTGAAAGGTATTTTGGCCCGGGTTAAAAAAAGGGGTTTTTTGGGAGTTGAACGGTGGGGGTGAATTTTGTTCTTGTCCCCCAATCCCGTTTGGGTTTTCTTGTGAATTGTTCCCGTGTGTCAGGTGGGCCCAGCCCGCGGGTGCCCCTGCTGGAGGAGGTGGTTTTTTTGGCGGGGGGCAGGGGAAGGGTGGCCATGGTGGTCAAGATTATCTTGGGGCAGGTCTGGTGTTTCCATTCCTTTGGGCTACCTCAACACCAAAAAGGTCCCCCGCACCCCGTACGGTGTGTGTGTGTGTGGGTGTGTGTTTGTGGTGTGTGTGTGGTTTTGTGTGTGTGTGTGGTGATCAGGCATCTTCTGTGTGTAATGAGGGAGTTCAGTCCATTTTAAATTTTCCCAACCCGTCCCCCCCGCGGGAAATGGGTCTGAACTTTCCTTCCTTAAGGTGTTTGTGGGGTTTGGTTTTTTACACCGGGGGGTTTTTTTGCGCCCCGGGCAAAACAGTGTGGTTTCCCTAGCAATCCACAGGAAGCAGCCCTTTTAAAAGGGAAAAAAAACAATATAAGGGGAATGTTTATCAGGGCGGGAAGATTTAAAGGGCCGGGCCCAAAACAGAAAAAAGTTTTTTAAACGTCGTATCTGTCCCGATCAACCATAGGGATCAGGATTGCAACAAAACCCGAAAATATTAAATTTAATTACAATTTTTAGTAGTAGTTTTTTTTAAAAACCCAAAACACCACTGCGGTCAATAAGTTAAAATTTTTCTAATAGAGAATCACAATATTTCCAGTTTATTTTTAAAACAGTATATCAAGACAGTTGTTTTGGATTACCCAAGGGTTTTTGAAATTTAAAATTAAAATTTGGGTTGGGTTTTAATTTTTGCACCAATTCCCTTTCATTTCCCTTATCCCCTCCCTTTAAAACTGAAATATACGGGCAAAAAAGACAAAAAAAAATTAAACTTACATTTTTTTTTACTATGTATGTTTTTTTGTGAAATTTTTTTTTTCAGATTTAAGGGATTTTTTTTGGGGGGGGGGTTAACATAAACGCATGTTTAGGGGGAAAAAACAAAAAACAAGTTTTCTGAGAAAAAAAAATAAATTTCAACTCCAAATTATAAATTATAGAAATAAAAAAATTAAAAAAAAATAAGAAAGAGAGAATATACTACTTAAATATTTAAAAAATAATAATAATACTACTAATTTAAAAAAACATAATTTATTTTAATTATATTAAATTTAAAAAATAGTAATATTTATTATTTAAAAAAAAACATTTCAAAAATAAAATATAAAAAGAAAATAAGAACTACGACTAGGTCTGCAAAAAAAATAATAAAAATTTTTTTTTTATTTTATTAATAAAAAACAAAAATTTCTAAATAAAAATAAATAAAAAAAGTTAATTTTAAAAAAATGCATTTTTATAAAAAAAACATTTAGGAGAAAAAAGTGTCATAATTTCATATAATGTTATACAATCATACAATTTTTTAATTATAGCTGTAAATTTACGTACAGTTTTTTATAGCAGTCCTAATTTCTACAGTTTTTACATGTTAAACCATCAAACGTTTATTTGATGTGAAATATATGCACGGATGACAGACGAAGGCAGATTCCGGGTTTGTTTTTTTTTTTTTTGTGTTCTGTTTTCCCCAACAGCGGGATCAAACACACTCTTCCGGTCCAACTCGCTGGCCTCCAAAGCTATGGAGCAGTTCATGAAGGTGTGTGCAGATCTTGTCTGAGACATGAGTTTGTGTTTCCGGTGGTGACTGTAGTCAGAAGCTCTGGTGTTTCTCAGGCCGTCGGGATGCTGTATCTCCCACGAGGTTCTGAAGCCCATAAATAAACCCGCATCTTTGAGGAAAGGAAATACGTCGAGTTGGATCCATGCAAGATAGACCTCAGCTGCTCCAGGTGTGTAGAAACAAAACAGTAGTTCATTCATGCAGTTTATTAGTTGAAACAGCCATGATGGGGAAAAATAACTGTGCTGCCAGGCAACAGCAGTGAACTCCCCAAACTTGGGCTTTTAGACCCATGTACAGCCTGAAAATTTATTGTAGCATGTAAACTTCTATTTATTATATTCTTTTTTTTTTTATTTATTTTTTTTTTAAATAATTTCTATTTTATGCATTATTTATGCATGTAAAAATCATATTTTTATTACAATGTAATTTTTTTTATTTTTATATAGTTTTAATTTCAGTCATTTATGCATGCATTTATTTGGAAAAATCCTAATTCTTATAACATTCCATATTATTTACATTGGTTATTTTCATTATGCATGCATTCATGTTGGAAAAATCTTTTTTTTTTATTATTATATTCTATATTGTTTATTTTACATTTATTTTATATAAATTTTCATTTCAATCATTTCGGTATGCACTCATGTTAGAAAAATAAATAATTAAAAAAAAATAATTAAGTTTTTTATATACATACATAGTGTATAATTTGACATTTGAATCACTTTTTTATGCAATGTATCTAACAAAATAATTATGTTTGCATCAAATATAAAACATGAAAAAATGATTGATCCTCTTTCCTTTTTCTATAAACTCTGGGTTCAGGCATATTGGCAGTATAGTAGGACCGGGGGGCCTTTTGAAACGACTGTGACGTCACATGAAGTGATATGACTGGCGCTCTCATCGGCGGCGTATCTCGTTTAAAGGGCTATGGCGTCGAGCTGAGGTCGAGAGCAGCGGGGCCTCCTGCATACGTATCTGAGCAGCATCAGGAGACCATCGTCAGCTCTGTCTCCCTGGGTCCCTCCTTTGATGAGATTCGTCTTCAAACAGCTTCCGTAAACGCGTGGAGAACAGTTTCCAGAACCTGAGAAAGCGGTGAGGACCTGTGATGATGATGATGATGATGAGGGGGTGGTGGTTTTTACTCATGGTGTTTGTCTCGTAGGATTGAAGTATTTGGCCATCAGCGGCTCTCTTCTTCCTGACGATCGATCTGTTTTTGTCTCCTGCGGTGTTCTGAACAGCCCAACGGGGGACTCTTCCATCTGAGGAGAAAGTGCACGCAACACCAGGAACAGCAGAACGCTGTGCTGCTCATCTAAGTACACGATTGCACCATTCACAGATCGTTAATTAAAGATGTGCAATATCCCAAGACAGACAATACCCTCCCATTGCAATGCACATTACAACTTGAAAGGCCCTCTATAGGGTTAAGTGGGCTTTATGTCGTGTATAGATATGTCATGCATTGCCCCATTTTGGAAAAATCATAAATCCTATCGGCTATTATTTATTCTTTGATTTGTAGTGTTGTTATCTTGTTTATACAATTTTTACTGTTTAGGGTCATTTTATTTGCAGCACGGGCATAAAACAATCTTTATTATAATGACTATCTATATGGCAAATTTATTTTCATTTTTTTTTAATGGAATTTTCATTTCGGTCAATTATGCATGCATTCATGTCAGAAAAAAAATATTTATTATAATATTCTTAATTGTTTATTTTCATTATTTTTATTAGAATTTTAATTTCGGTCAATTATGCATGCAATACTGTAAAAAAAAAAATCATGTTTAGTATTATATCTGTAGTTTTATTATTTATTTATTTTTTTAATAATTTTTCATTTCCGTGACTTATTTATGCTTGCCATTTATTTTGGAAAAATCTTTATTTTTTATTATGTTTCTATATTGTTTATTTTTTCTATTAATTTTATATAATTCAGTAACATATTATTTTATATCATTTCATTTAAATTATTTTATGCATGCATTCATGTTGGAAAAAATATGATTTTAATTGTATTATATCTATATATATATATTACTATATATATATATATATATATATATTATTCATTTTCTGTCACTTATTTATGCATGCATGTTATTTGGGAAAATCATAATTTATTATAGGTTTTATATTGTTTATTTTTTCTATTCATTTTATATAATTTTCATTTCAGCAATTTATTTTATATAATTTCATTTTATGCATTTATTCTTATGTTGGAAAATCTTAGCGTATTATTATATTCTTTTATTCCTCATTTAACATTTATATTATTATCATTTCAATCATCTATACACACATTTTTGTTGAAAAAAAATCATATTGTTTATTTATCTTTTGATTACTATTTTATTTACAATTTTTATATTCAGTCATTATCTCTTAGGCATTCATTCATGCAATCATAATTTTTTATCAAATTTTTTACTTATAAAAAATTAATGCATTTATCAGTGCATTTTGTAGAATGTTCAAGGGATTAGTTTAGGAATCGATATTGTCATAGTTTGCATTTAAATAAAGGATGGTTGTTGTAAATTTGAAATGCGGAAACCTGACGAAACTTCAAATGCACTTTAACAACACAAGAGGAACTGACCCGTATACTGTCACTGCACTAGCCGTCATAGCTTCACAGAATGTCGGGTTACTATCTGCACCACGATCAAATATGAAGCGCCAGGATGTTCCTCTGCAGGCTCTGCAGAGTGTTGGAATCTGGGCCTTCAGCTGGGTCATGGGAAGGAGCAGTGGATGACCCCTCTGCATCCCAGCATCCTTTGCAGCGTGGTGTCCGTCAAAGATTTCCTGGACAAACTCATAGACATCGATCACGACAACGGTGAGTCGCCATGACGACTGGCCACAAATATCACGCAACTTATTACCATGAACGACAGATCGAGAGAGGACAATAAAGTATAGGGTTGTTTTCATCATGAACTAAAAAACCATAAAAGCATTTTTCATAACACGAAATACAATAAATCATATACAGCGGGTAAATAAGAATTATGAGCATGAATGTGCGTATTGAATATGCGGGTCTGTTTATGGTGCATATAACAAAACTGTGTACATTTTTACAAGTTGATCCACAAAAATAATGCAAAAGGTGAATAATTAAGAGCAGGTGTGTGTGTGAAAGGTTTGACTGAGAGATCACATAGTCATATCTACTGTGACACCACGCTCAACAACGTTCTGTCGAACACTGCTTTAATATTTAATGGCATGTGTGAATACATTACACACAGAGTCTGATATCAGTCACGCCTGCAGCTCTCACAACTCCACGACATCTGTGTTTGATCTGTTAAACATCTGCACAAGAGCGTCCAGACTCTGAAGCTTTACAGAAGTCTGTTTTGACTGTAATCCGCTGTGTTGCCTGACTGACTGTAGTCCAGAGCGCCAACCTGCTGTCCTCTCCTCCTGCAGCGCTGCACTCAACGCACTCTATCTGAGATTAACAAGTAGTAGACTGACATGGATGGATTTGAGATAGAAATGATTACTGTAATAATCTAGTTTTATATTCTATAGTTGTTTGTTTTTTTTTTTATTATGTAATTTTCATTTCAATCATTTTTTGCATGCATTCATTTTGAAATTTTTTTATTTTTTTTATTATATTCTATATTGTGTTGTTTATTTTTTATTATTATTTTAATTTTGCCATTTCAAAATCATCATTTTTGCATGCATATCATTTTTGGAAAAATGTCCATTTTTATTATATACTATATTGTTTAACTTATTTTATTGTTTTCATTTAAATATGTTATGCATGCATTCACAACCCTTGGAAAAATCATAATTACTTTACATTCTATATTGTTATATTTATTTTTTATAATATTTTCATTTCAATCATTTATGCATGCATTCGTGTTAGAAAAAAATCTTGTTTATTTTAATATTTATTTTATATAATTTTTTCATTTCAACCATTTTATGCATGCATGAATTCACATTGGAAAAAATCATATATATTTTTTTAAATATTCTTTAATTGTTTATTTTATACCAATTATCTATGCATTTATGCATGCTTGCATGTTGTAAAAGTTATATTTTTTATTATATTCTATATTGTTTATTTTACTTTATGCATGCATTTATGTTGAAAAAAAAATCATAATTAAAACCTAAACCACATGGATTTTTATATATAAATGATTTCTGTAATCTAGTTTTGCCATTTTTGTTTCTCCGGTTCTTTCAATTATATTTCTTTTTATGTTTTTTTTATATATATTTTTAATTTAAAACATTCATGCTTGCCTATATGTTTTTTATTTATTTTTATCTTTATCTGTATATAATTTTTCATTTCAATTATCAAAAATTGTTTTGGAAAATTATACATTTTTGTTATATTCTATATTATATGCAGTATTTAGTTTTTAAAATTTTTTTCAATATTTTATGCATTCATTCACTTAGGGAAAATAATCATTAATTCAAAACTAAAGCACATGTATTTAAGGTTTTAATGATTACAGTAATCATCTGGTCTCTGGTTTGGTCTCTCTGCAGTGTGTGAAGCTCCCCAGCGTGCCGTGTTTTTGCCCGTCAGTCATCGTGAAGGAAGGGTTTTCTGCAGAAATACAAAGCTAAAGGACCTCACTGCTCACACGCTTTGCTTTTAAGAAACTATATTTCTGGCTGAGTTCAGAGTCGCTGTCGTATGCCAAGAGCCCCAGCCTTGCAGCGTCCAACCACACTTTCCTTCCCTCTGTGTGTGTGTGTGTGTGTGTGTGTGTTTTGTGTGTGTGTGTGGGTGTCTTTTATGAATGGAGTGTCATGAGCTGTAGGTTCATCTCTTAGCTTTTGATGTTGGGAAAATGCTGAAGTGAGATGCAAGTGTGTGTGTGTGTGGAGTTCACAGACACATTCAGACTTTAGCGTGTATGTGTGTGTGTGTGTGTGTGTGTGTGTGTGTGTGTGGACTACTATGTGTGTGTGTGGTGTGTGTGTGTGTGTGGTGTAGGTACGCTCCTATATTTCCATAGCGAGTGTGTGTGCGGTGGAGCGTGTGGATGAACATGCCTTTCAGCTCCAGAACGTCATGCAGGTCATTACACAGGACACAGATGGAGAACTACACACCACATACCTGCAGTGCAAGGTGACACGAAACACACACACAGTATACAGTATCCGATCACACACACATACAGTATCACATCGCCTGATAATCTCAGACAGAACGCTCCAAGCATCACAGTAACCACTAACAACTATACTGACTCGAGGAAGATCCTCCTTACGAACAGTCAACATTTACTGCTCTACTGAGTTCAGCGTTTACACAGTGATAATGCATCATCCAATCCAGTGCACTGAGTAATTTACCTGCTATTGCATGAAATATTCTGTTAATTGTATGCATTTTGTAGTAATAACTGGAATATAATATTAAACGTAAAATGATTTTACATCAGTAAAATATGTGTTGAGATTTAGTAATGGTGGAGACTTTATATATCTCTTCTGCTCACCGAGGCTGCATTTATTTGATCAAAAATACAGTAAAAATGTGAAATATTATTAGAAATTAAAATAGCTGTTTTCTATGTGAATGTCTGTTAAACTGTAATTTATTTCTGTGATGTGCAGCTGTATTTTCAGCATCATTACTCCAGTCTTCAGTGTCACATGATCTTCAGAAATCATTCTAATACGATGATTAGATGCTCGAGAAACATTTCTGATTATAATCAATGTTGAAAACAGTTGTGCTGCTTCATCATTTTTGTGGAAAATGTGATACATCACGATTCAGTCTGTAGTAAGATTTAAAATAATAATACTTTTATTCAACAAGGTTGCATTAAATTGTTTTACGTGACAGTAAAGATAGGCTATACTTATTACAAATTGTTATTTTTATATATAAAAATGCTGTTCTTTAACTTTGTATTCAACAAATAATACTGAAAAAGTTCAAGAGTCACAGTTTCCACAAAATATTAAAAAATATATAAAGAAACAAAAACAGTTTTAAGTATTGATAATAATGAGAACCATTATTATCAAAAAAAAATTTAAGCAGCAAATCAGCATCGTTAACGTTAATGTTTCTGTGTAAACTGTGGCAAATAATCTAAATGGCATTAAAATCTGAGAAATTCGAAAAGGCCAGTAATAGTTTGCATCACTGAACATGAATGTCTGTCGTTTAATAATTTTTGTAAACAGTTGATAAATATTGCTTAACTGTCTCATCATGTTCAGCCATTTACATCTTACCTCTGCTCGCATTCTGTAAAGAGTTAATAGAAAGTTTATATATAGATTCCATTGAATTTCCCTGACATAATAATGTTTGTGTGTGTGTGTGTGTGTGTGTGTGTGTGTGTGTGTGTGTGTGTGTGTGTGTGTGTGTGTGTGTTTCAGAATGTAAATGAGCTCAATCAGTGGCTGTCGGCCATCAGGAAGGTCAGTATTTATAATGAACACATGCTGCCATCGTTTCACCCCGGAGCTCATCGAGGAAACAAATGGACCTGCTGCCTTCAGCCTGACCGCACCGGTGTGTGTGTGTGTGTGTGTGTGTGTGTGTGTGTGTGTGTGATACAGTGGGTAACAGTGACCTGATTAGATCACAGTGGACTGTTTTCAGTTACTGTGCTTTATTATTTCTCATGAAACACATTAAAATAATGCTGCATGTATTTTGTCATTGCACAGTCAAGATCAATAATACGAGATGTGATGGGGAGAGAGAGTGGAGGATGTGTTACTCACAGTCGCCTGTGTGTGTGTGTGTGTGTGTGTGTGTGTGTGTGTGTGTGTGTGTGTGTGTTTCAGCGTCAGGCTGCAGTCGGACTCATTCGGCCGTGACTCTGGGCGACTGGAGCGATCCGTTAGATCCTGATGCTGAAACACAGATCATTTATAAAGAGCTGCTGCAGGGCCGAGACAAACTCAGGTGTGTGAGCATCTTTACCTGTTCGCTGCGACTCCTGTGACGCTGAAATACTGTAAACGTCCAGCAGGTGTCGCTGCTCTATGACAGAAATCAAGGAGTACTGTCATTATTAAAACACTATTATTATTATTATTATACATTCAATGCAGTCTAAGTGACTTTGGATAAAAACATCTCCCAAATGCATATATGTAAATGTATTATATTATGCATTTATATATCATTGTACTGTTTGTTTCATATTTATTTCACATTAAAGTAATGAGAATTTGTGGATTAAATATTTTTGTTAATTAATATTAATTAATAGTATCATTATTTGTTACAAAGAAAATGCAATGCAAACTTCATTGTTTTAAAATCAGTGTTATTTTAATATTATTAATAGTATGTTGTAGTATTTAAAAATATATATATTTTAAATTAGTTTTGCATTTTTATATTTTAATTGTATTTTTAGTTAAAGTTTTAGTAATTTTGCTGCTTTTTAATTTTTTTTATTTATTTTATTTTTTATTTATTTTTTAAAGATGTCTGTATAGTTTTTATTCATTTTCATTTCCATTATCGGTATTTTAGTACTAAATTAAATGAAAATGAGAATTTTTGCATTGGCAACTATTTTTTCTATTAAACGTTAAAAATGTTATTCTATTTCAGTTAACACTTTTTATCATCATCCATCTTATTTTTCATGTTTTTAGTTTTAGTTAATGATAAAAACCTCAAATTAGGTATCATTTTCTATGTGCAAAATATTTATTTATTTATTTATTTATTTATCTATCTATCTATCACCCATATTTTGGACAATCCTCATGACATTCACCATGTTGCTACAGTTATTAATATGAATGAACCACCACCATAATCAAACAATCCCATATTAATTAAGATTTTACATTATGAACAATAACTGCAGTAACTCCATAGTTACCATGGTAAATGTCTATAGGGAAGAAATCCTCACTGTGCTTCATTTCTGACTCTGCGGATGTTTGGGACACAGGAAGCAGTACCTGGATACACAGGAAGTGGATGCAGTGGAACAGGAAGTGCCGCTGAAGGCCAGTCAGCCGTCATCAGGTCAGAAACACCTTGTGTTCATCTGTAGATCAGACGTGAGAGCCAGCACTGAGCACGTGTTAAAGCATCTCCTCTCTCTCTGTGTGTGTGTGTGTGTGTGTGTGAAGTGTCTGCACAGGGACGATCTGACCGTGCTCGAGCCCTCGTCGCTCGTCTGCTGGACGTTGTGCTGGATTTAGAGCGAGCGCATTCGTCCTTCCAGAGCCGAGATCCAGACGAGAGCCTGCGCTCATAGAGACGACCACTTCAGGAACAACAACTCACTCAGACTGACTGTAAATCAGATTATGCAATGTTTTCCAATCAGACTCCAGTTATTGATGGATGTCCGTGGAAACATTTTTACGTATTTGTACTTTGAAGTGTTTTTATTATCTTGATGCTCTGGGCGGTTTTTATGGAGGGAAGAATTACTAATTATTAAATATTAAAATAAATGTTGAAATATATAAATAAATCGTTAAATACATAATTAAATAATTAAAATACATAAATAAATATGTATTCATTTATTCATTTATTCTTCATTCATATATATATATATATATATATATATATATATACACATGTGTGTGTGTGTATAGATAGATAGATAGATAAATAGATTAATACATATTTATTCTATTTATGCATTTACTTACGTTTTTAATAATTTATTTATTTCAACATTTATTTAATGATTAATTTTGAGTAATTTGGCCCCCCATAGATTTTATTGTGGTGTTTACAAATTTTTGTTTTTTTTTTTTTTTTTTTAGTTTTACAAAATACTATAAAAATTATTGTGAAATATTTTTACAATTTAAAATAACTGCTTTATCTATGTGATGTATATTGAAAATGTAATTTATTTATGTTATGCAAAGATTAATTTTGCTCAAGAAACAATTCTGATCATTATCTATGTTGAAAATAGTTCATATTTTTTGTGAATACACTATCATGCTAAATTTGGGGTCCGTATAACTTAAAAATATTTTTAAAAAAAATAAATAAAAAATAATAAATAAATAAATGAACACCTTATGTCAGTAGGAATGCCATTAAATTGGACCAAAAGTCCAGTAAGACATTTTATGTTACACAAAGATTGTCTGTTTTTAAGAAATGCTGTTCATTTGAACGTATCTATACTAAGGTCTGTGAATCCTGAAAAATAAAATGTATCATCCCAGTTTACACAAAAAATATTGTGCGGCACACAAACTGTGTCCACATTGACATTAATCAAATCAGCAAAATGTTTCTTGAGCAGCTAATCCATCATGCATTAGAATGATTTCTGCAGATCATGTGGACACTGAAGACTGGAGTAATGCTGCGGAATAAATACAGCTGCGCATCACAGAAATAAATTACAGTTTAACAGAGATTCATATAAAAATAGCTATTTTGACTAGTAGCACATATTTCTCTATTTTTCCCCCTCATTTTTGAATCACACTAAATGCAGGCCTGTGAGCACAAAACCCACACAACGACAAACAAAACTTTAATTTAAAAAACATAATTTATTACCCACAACTTGTGGCCCTCCAGTGTATAGACAATATTTTAAATAATAATAATAATAATAACAAAAATGACACACAACCATAATAAACAAACACTAATAATTGAAAGTGCAAAATACAAAAACACTATCATAGTATCCCAATAACGCTCAAACAACACTGACACACATTATAAAAACACAGAGTAGCATCTTCTCTGCTCACTGGACACCAGAATCTATTTTTGTGCAATTTGCTTTCATGCAGGTGAACTAGTTCTTGCCAAATGCATTTGATTTAATATAGTAACTCTAATATATATATATCTATATATATATATATATATATATATATATATATATTATATATCTATATATATATATATATATATATATATATTTGCACACAAATGATTCCCATAATTTATTCACATAGAGGACTGTAAACTGCTTTTCCTGCCTTTAAACAGCTATTTTATAAAAATGTTCTAGAAGTGCAGTGCTGTGGACAGAAGCAGGTTACACTGAATCAGGTTTAGCAGTGTACAAACTGAAACAAGGGCAGCCGCTGGTTGTGTGTTTGTGTTTGCTTCAGTTTTTTATCAGTTCTCTGGGTGGCGTTTGGTTCATTTTGGCTGATTCTGGTGGTTTATTTATTTGTGGTTGTGCGAGCATGTGTGTGGTGGAAAAACAGCTGAATAGAGTGATTTGTTTTGTTTTTGGCCAAATATTTATTTAAAGCATTTGTGCAGAAATTTTTGCTTTGGTTGTCGCTCGTTTTATTTGGACGGAGAGCATCTGCTGTGCCTGTTTGACCATAAAAACACATCTACACACCAAACTGCTGCAAACTCTGTTTCTGTCAATCCAGTCTGACCTCAGATAATTCATACTGCATTACATTTATGATTGCAGTAACGTTTGCACGAGCTCTGCGCTGTTCATTACATTTCCCCAGAGCGGGATGACAATCAATTTTGATTTGACAGGAAATATTATTATTACCTGTTAATATTGTGCTGCTGGGAGTGAGAATGAAAAACTAAAGGAATCAGATGCAAAAGGTTCATAACCAGCAACGAGAATACTGCACGACATACTGCACGACACAAACAATCAGAGCAGATTTCATGTGGAATATACAGCTGTGATATTAACCATAAATCACCATAAATCAAAACAATTAACAACTGATGGAACCAACCATATTTTTTAAAAATATTTGTGAATAAATATTTAACACCTATGAATAGGTCTGGTAACATTTCACAATAAGGTTCCATTTGTTAACTACATTATTTAAAAAAAAAAAAATTCTAAAGCAATTATTGATCTCAGTTCATGTTAATTTGTATGTGTTAATATATTTATTGGACCTGAGATAACATGACTCAACAATGAACAGTCAACAAAAAATGAATAAATACTGTAACATACATATATATATATATATATATATATATATATTATATATATATATCTAATGTCTTTTTTTTTTTTTATTACTGGATAGTTGTTCAAATCAGACTTGTTCTCAAAGTAATTTTTCAGGATAATTTGGGAGCTGATTTGACTGAAACATTGAAAAGAACCCGTGTCAACAGAAAGATTCGGTCCAAATCTGACATCACTGCAGCATCTGAGCAGTTTTTACTCTATAGAAAAGCAAAATTAGGTCTAGGAAATGTTTTAGGGAAGGAAAATAACTTGAAAAATGTGCATACAGTGGTGGCCAAAATGATATTAAAACACTAGTATTTTCACACACACACACACACACACACACACACACAAAGGTTTTAAGTCGTTATTTCTATCTTTTGCTGTAGTGTGGGGGTTTTTTGAAGCGTCTTGGAGACGTCTCCACAGTTCTTCTGGATTGAGTCTGTTTCTTCATGTGATTCCAGACAGACTGATGATGATCAGATCAGATCTCTGTGTGCAGCACAAACTAAAATCTCACCGGATTATTACAAGTAATGGCAAAACGAGTGTTTGGAAATATAAACTGATATTTCCTACTGACACTCTACAGCAAAATATAGCAAAACTTACTTAAAAACATTTTTTAGCTGCTGAAAATACTAGTGTTCTAATTTGACCACCACTGTATATCATCAGCATTAATAAATGCGAGAGATTTAAAATCCCACAATATTTCTGTAATAACTGTGGGATACCTGTGTAATGTAATTAACATTTAGAAACTTTGTGGGCGGTATAGGATTTTATTTTTATTTTTTCAATATGTTTTTGAAAAGTTTGGGTGTGTGGACTATACATTCTTGCATGATTTTTTACTGTTTCACACATATATTTTTTGCTTTTTATATATACTACATTTTAAAAAGTTAGGGGTCAGTAAGATTTTTTTTAATTTACTTACAAACAGTAATATTGTGAAATATTTTTACAATTTCAATTAAGTGTTTTCTATGTGAATATCTTTTACACTGTAATTTATTCCTGTGATCAAATATGAATTTTCAGCATTTTCAGTGCCACCTGATCCTTCAGAAAATCATTCTAATATGCTAATTTTGCTGCTCCAGAAACATTTTCTGATTATTATCAGTTGAAAACAGCTGTGCTAACCAATATTTATGTGGAAACTGTGATGCATCTTATTTCTCAGGATTCTTTGATGAATAGAAAGTTCAAGAGAACAACATTTATTTGAAATAGAAATATTTTGTAACATGATGAATGTCTTTAATGACACTTTTGATCAATTTAATGCATCCTTGATGAATAAAAGCATTACTGTCTTTAAAAAAAATGAAATCTCGCTGACCCAGCAAATGCATTCATTGTATCTGTTCATACTCACATCCTCAGCTCTATTCCTTGAGCTAGATCATTTGTTTTCTTCATAATGATAACGATCACTTCCAACAGGTCAATATTCACTCATCGGCTCGGCTCTATTTTAAGCTTTGGAACAAATAACTGCTGATGAAACAGGAGAAATAAAGAGGCACTTAATTAAGTAAAAGTCCAATGAATTAAATCTGCTGCATCAGCCGGTGAGAGCCTCACACAATCACTGGACATTAATAATGCCACTAATAGCAATACATCCCAGACAAAAGAGTAGAGAAGAAATACAGAAAGACCAAAGTCAAATCAGTCTCCTTTTGCTGAAGGAGAGGGTTTATTTCACAGGAAACACAGACATGCAACAAGATTCATAACTGATTCATTAAGACACGTATCATAAAAAGCCCTTGTATTGTTTTCATCAAACAATAATTCATCTGATATTTGAAATCAATTCTCTTAATGTACATGTTAATTCTATTGCCTGTAAGAGTCTATGATATGACGAAACAAATCCATGCGGTTTTATATGACTTCATATGAGAGGCCAAATGAAGAAAAAAATAAAAAATAAAATAACATCATTAAAAATCTGCCCCCAGAAACACACATTAACATCAACCACTTCACCATTTATCAATGTCCTCTACATATAAATTCAGAAAGATCTCCATGAAGAGCAGGTTTGAGGTTGTGACACACTTAAATGTGTGCCAGCTACAAAATTATTCTCCTCAGAAAGCGCATTTCCTTCTGGGAAACAGCTTTTCTCGATCCTGCTATTTCAGTTCCATCAAATGCATTTCATTATAAAACGCTAATGAATCTGGGATGACGGATTTGGCTCGGATCAGTTCATCAGCGGCTCTTTTTAGGTACCATACGGTCTGAAATCACCTGACTGATCCGCCGTCTCTACGTGAGACTCTCACCTTCCACTGCGATTCACACCCAAAGCCAACAGCCGCAATAAACACTAAATACAGATACGCATCTATTATGGCAAGCTATTTTAACATTTAATCCTTAAAACATCTTTTCTCACACTACTAGTACTTTTTTTAGCTACTAGTATCTAATCCATTAGGTGCTAGTTCTTATTCTTTAGCTGTTAGTACTTATTCTTTAGGTACTAGTACCTTTTTAAAAGATACTGTTACTTATTTATTTGGTACTAGTTCTTATTTATTAGATAACCTTTTTAAAAGATACTGTTACTTATTTGTTTAGAGAGTCGGACTCCCAATCGAAGGGTTGTGTTCGAGTCTCGGGCCGGCAGGAATTGTGGGTGGGGGGAGTGCATGTACAGTTCTCTCTCCACCTTCAATACCATGACTTAGGTGCCCTTGAGCAAGGTATCGAACCCTCAACTGCTCCCCGGGCGCCGCAGCATAAAAAATGGCTGCCCACTGCTCCGGGTGTGTTGTTCACAGTGGTGTGTGTGTGTTTCACTGCTCTGTGTGTGTGCACTTCGGATGGGGTAAATGCAGAGCACAAATTCTGAGTATGGGTCACCATACTTGGCTGAATGTCACGTCACTCACTCACTTACTGTATTGGTGTTAATTAATTAGATATTTTTTTCTTTAATTTAAGTTTTTTTAATGTTTTGATATATAATTGTTAATATTTTATATTTTATTGTTTATAGTAAAATTTTTGATATTAGTATCCATTTCATTAGCTAACAGTACTTAATCTTTAGGTACTAGTACCTTTTTAAAAGATACTGGTAGTCATTAATTAGACACTACTAACAATAATGAAAGGCGTTTTAACATTTAATTTATAAAACGTACTAGTATCTATTTGAGTGATACTTGTACCTTTGTTAGCTACTAGTATCCATTTCATTAGCTAACAGTACTTAATATTTAGGTACTAGTACCTTTTTAAAGCTACTAGTTGTCATTAATTAGATACTACTAACAATAATGCAAGGCGTTTTAACATTTAATTTATAAAATGTCCTAGTATCTATTGACTGATACTTGTAACTATTTTGTTAGCTACTAGTAGGATATTCCATTAGGTATTAGTACTTTTTTTATTTAGATACGAGTTCTTATGTATTAGATACTAATACTTATTTCATCAGTGAGTAGTAAATACTCTTCTATAACTAGCGACATGTGTATGTGCATAGTATTAATAAATATTCATTAGATTATTATTAAGAATTCATTTAAGTATTATTAAATACTATTATTTTTCTTTAGGTACAAGTACCCTTTCAATAGATACCAGTAGTTATTCATTAGGTATTAGTTCTTATTTGTTAGACACTAGTATTTTTTGTAATCATTACTAGCAACAACTTTTATTATACTAGTCACAACTGATTTTTACTTGTCGTATACTATGACTATTACTACTATCTAAAAATAAGTTCTAGTATCTATTTAATAGGTACAAGTACCTCAAAAATAAGTACTAGTACCTAATTAATAATTTCTAGTATCTAAAAATATGGACTAGTCACAATTGGAATACATACTACACTAAACAGAACTGAACAGTTGATATCTGAAAATCCAAAATGTGTTAGAAACAATAGAATAGTTACTAGTCACTACTGAAACAAGTACTAATATCTAATGAATAAGTACTAGTAGCTTTTTAAAAAGGTACGAGTACCTAAAGAATAAGCACTAGTAGCTAATGAATAAGTACTACTACCTAATGGAATAGATACTAGTAGCTAAAAAACAAGTACTAGTATCATGAGATAGATATTAGTATGTTTTAAGGACTAAATGTTAAAATGGCTTGCCATTGGTCATTCTGACGAGTCACAACAAGACGAGTAAAAAAGCAGCTGTGACTAGTGAGAGAATTTTTACTAGTAACAGTTACAATAGAAACTAGAGTTTCAGAAATAAGTACTAGCACCTAATAAATAACTACTAGTATGTAAAAAATATGTACTAGTCACAAACTGGAATACATAATAGTCAGAACGAATAGTTGATATCTGAATGACAGATCCCTATAGATGTGAATAGCAATCATCTGAAATGTGTTAAATGTTAATGTTAAAGCCCTAAAAACCTTACTGACTTATGTTTTTAGTGCACTTCCTGCAAATATGGAAAAAATAAAGGGTCTCAATTAAATATGTGCAGTTTATTTCCTGTTTGCACCTCGAGATAATGATGGCTGCATCAAAACTTCAAAGCAAAAGGCTTGTAAAGTATGTCAACATAAAGATACGACAAAGATTTTTGGTACATGTTATCTTTAAGGTGTCTAGTATTGATATATGAATTCACATTTATTCAGTTTTGTTGAGTGTGGTTATAGAATGAGTAAACATCAATAGTGACCGGTGGGATAACAGTGAATTTAGATATACACATAAATCCAATTGCAGTTGTTAGTGAAAATTACACAAAAAAATGTTGCAATGACAAAATATTGCACTAAATTAAGTTCAAATGATACAAAAAATTTCCAATATTGATGTTGTAATACTGGTAGCATTAATATAAAAATTTGATAATGTATCTTTAAAAAAAAAGTAACAATTTTGAAAAACGTTGATGGTTGTACTTTTTTTTGTCTTTTATCTCAGTATTCCTATCAATGTTGTATAAGGGTTTTTTATGCATAATAGTAACCCTAGAATGTGATCAAACAGTTTAAAATAGCTGAGTTAAGATATATATAAAAAAAAATTATGACTGGAGAAATATGTTAATTCAGTACACACATTATCCTATTCGGTCATGACCATAAAACAACATTTTTCACACACTTTTCCAAACAATTTCAAAAAATAATTATTGATTATTTCAAAGGGGATACTAATGACACATCATTTGGAAATGTTCATGTCTGGGAAAAATTTGGGATTAAACGGGTTAAAATAGCTTGCCATACAACTATTTCAAATCAATCGTTCCACCTGAAAACATCTCTAATCTCCCTAAAAAGCTCATAATCAACATGCAGCTTAGAGGACGATGCTCCGCCTCACTATAAAACCATGTGGACAGGTGATAAATGATCTAATTAGGTCTAATGAGGGGAGTCTAATTAGTCACCTTTGAAAAGAGCGCACAAAGCATGCTGGGTAAAAACACAACATCTGCTCGGATGAAAACAACGATCAACGCATCTCTACAGAATTGCATAATCGGTCCAAGTCTCTCATAAATTCTCTCACAGGATATTTTCAACTAAGATCCATTTTATCCTTTTTCTTTTTATCATATCTTTCAGAAAGTACACATAGACTATGAAAAAGATGAAGAAGAACAATGCATAAAGCCACAGTGCCTGTACAAACCCAGTTCAAATGCATATCTCAAACATGCCTTTCAATTTACAGTACCTTCACAAATGTTTCTTAATGTCTAGTATTTTGGTTGTTGACGCCAAACAGTGACAGCAGTGTCGTAAAATACCACAAAAACTCGTATAATTTCTATGAGTGTCATTCTTTTGAGCATTATAATGAGAGACTACATGGGATCACTCCTTTCTTACACTACAAAATGATTGAAGTGAACTGTAAAAAAGTTCAAATGTGATTATAAATGTTATTAAATTTGGTCAAAATGTGGTTCAAAAATGTAACCTAAAAAGCCATTATTGTCAAGATTTCTTTTTGATACAAATAGCTTCAGAACTGCACTGATGGTTTATTAACCAAACGTATTTATGATTATTTATTAAATAAAACTACTGAAAAAACATTTTTGTTAATTAAAAAAGAACTAAGATAAAATACTTTATTTTATTTCAGCTAGTTGCCAAAGCAATCTTTTTATTTGTTGTTTAGTTGAACTGAAAAATAAAAAACTAATAAACATTAATAATAATAAAAAGGTTATATTTAAATGTAATGTTAAAATTTGTTAAAATGGTTACAAAAAGTAACCAAATGAAATAAAAGAAATAAAAAAAACGATACAGACAGTTTAAATAATGACAAATAATGTAACACAAAAATGGCAAAATACACAATACAATTACTAAAACTTAAAATATGTATGTATATATTAATAAAAATGTTAATGACACCGAAATAACACTTTCATTCTCCAATCTCCAAAGTTACACTGGAATTTGTACAGGCTCAAACAATGCAAAGGCATTTTTAAGAAACTCCTGTGATATCAGACGGAGCAGTGCTTATATGAATGACGGATGAAATATTCCCTGCAGATATATAAAGGTACATGACCCATTTGGGTGGGCAAAGTTAAAGTCACACAAACAAACCCTTCCCACCGACATCATCGACAGCAAACGGCGATCATTGCTTGAACGGCACGACTAATATAAGACGCTCAGAACACGGTAACAGTCCCTGACGTTATACTGACAAACTGTCAGATTCAACAAAAAGCATGTATCAAATATGTACACGTGTGTATATGTGTGTGTGTAGATATATGTGCGTCATGTGTAAGTATAAAAATAATTTAAACGCTTCAAAGATATATCACACTCTTAAATGTATGTGTTTATATGTTGACTTCTATATATTGTACTCTATTGAGTTCTTCTAAGCATTACAAGACACGAGAGTAACTAAAGATGCGTACAGGCATTTCAAGACACAGTCAGAGAGATTCTGCGTTTCTGGATAGAGGAAGACTGCAGATCTGTGGGATGTTCAATCATCCACAGCGTTAAAAACAACATCATCTATGAGTCTTCAGAGCCGTTCACACTTACAGCTAAAATGTCATGAAATACCACTACTGTTCAATTTTTTATTTTATTTTTTTTGGAAGAAATTAATATATTTAAACACTAAGAACACATGAAATCGATTAAATTGACAGTGAAGACATGTGGTATAATGTTACAAAAGATTTCGATTTCTAATAACATGCTGTTCTTTTGAACTTTCTATTCATCAATGTAGCCCTAAAAATGACGGCTTCTGCAAAAACTGTGTTCAACATTGATAATAATCAGAAATGTTTCTTGAGCAGCAATCAGCCTATTTGAATGATTTCTGAAGATCATGGTGACACAGAAGACTGGAGTAATGATGCTGAAAAATACAGCTTTGACTATATATTCACATAGAAAACTAAATTAAAAATGATATTTCACAATTTGACTGTTTTTACTGTTTTACCGAAATTTTTGAGCAAACAAATGCAGGCCTGGTGAGCAGACGAGACTTATTTCCAAAAAATTTTAACTTTAAAAACTGTGAGATTATATATTACGTGCAAACAAAAAAAAAAAAAAAAAAAAAAAAAAAAACAAAAAAAAAAAAAGATTTAGAATGCAAAGATATTTCTGAATAGCTGTAAACAGAAAAAAACAATGGTTATGAAAACCAAAAGCTTGGTTTGTTGCTGTAAAACGCTGTCAGTGTGAACGGCCCTTCAGAGCCGCGGTTACGATGGTGTCACGATCTTTGGCTTCCAGATGACACACAAACATGTATCAGGAGTCACCGCAGAAATACAACCACCGTTCACAGGACCCAGGAGGAAAACGTCTCTGAACGTCACAAAACCGGCAGGAATGTCTGGAAACGTAGTTTGAGTCGTGATTTTATCTGCTACTGAAACGCTCTCTTCAACAAACATGAGGGCTGTGTTCAGAACAGAGGCAGAACATACTACTAGTTCTACAGTATCTAGTACTTTTTACATGTCAATTTTCTGTGCATGATCCAATGCATTTGACTTATCTATCTGCAACTGGAGCACACTGTGTGAAATAGACTGTAAGGGCATTATGACAGTGTTTCTTCAACCTTTTTTTGCCTCCAAGGGCCCTCATTGTCCAACTAACCATATTTAAATAACATAAAGCCCTATGTTTTGTTTTACAAAATGCATTTTTACTGTGAAACTCCTGGTTTCTGAAATAAAAAGCAGCTAAATACTCATAATTAAAGTTTTAAATAATTACATTTCAGGATTGTAGATGTTTTAGGAGCAGAAGGTTTCTTGCTCCTTTTAACCCATGAATTTGCATGACTTTTCCAGTCTTTCCTGATTTACTGTGATAAACAATTAAGCATAAGCTTAATTTTTACTTCTACAATTTCTACCCGATAAAATATTTTATAGCTTGGCATAGCTAGTAAAATGTATATTGATTATAAAAGTGCCCAAGGAGGTTTAATTTTTATTAATTTATATGATTTTTTCAAGATACAGATATCACAATTTCTTATCCAGGTTTTTTTAAAAAAACCTTTGTTCAGTGTTAATCTACTGTCATTATATTTATTTAATTGATCATTTATGTTACCATTTTATGGTTATTTAATCAGTGATTTATTTATTTATTTTCTATTTTTCATTTTAGTTTTAAAGGATTACGATGTGTGTCGCTTGCACTAGTTACTGCTTCTTTTTTATGTCTATATAGTTTTGTTTCTTATTTTGCTTCAGTTTTAGTTTTAGTTATTTTAGTACTAGTACTTCAGGTTAAACTAAATGAAAATGAGAAATTCTGTTTTGGCAATAGCTGAAATAAAGATATCTCTCTCTTTTAAAATGTAATTTTATTTTAGTATATTTGATGTTGTTTTTATTATTCCAATTAACAATTTTAGTTACTTTTGGTTTGAGTTTTTACTCAAAATGTTTTTTTTTTTTTTTTTTTTTTTGCTTTGACTTTAGCTTATTTAAATGCTTGTTTTGTCTTTTTTTAATTATATTTTAAATCATTTAAGTAATTTTGAGGCCCGACCCCCTGGTTGAGAACCACTGCACAAAATGCTCAACTTTATTTCCAGTGACAAATGAACTAGAAATGTCAGCCACAATTTTTACTATTATTTTGATTCATTATTTGATCATTTGACTGCCTTAAATTCTCACTTTAGTGCACAAAAATTTTAATAAAAAATTGGCAACAATTGCATTTATTCAACATCATAACTGGACGCCACTCGCCACATGCAATTTTAAAAAGGACAATTATTTAAAAACATTCATCAATGAAATAACGCCTTGCATTTTAAAAAAATAGTACTGTATACTGTGTGCAGTATTCTAGTAAAGTAGTATGCCAGTATTTCAGCAATCCAAACACAGCACAAGATTCAAACCCGCCTATGCTACAGAAAAACCACGCTCTCAGATCAATGACATAAAAGAGAAACAAAGCAAGAAAGATATGAATCATTGCATATTTCAATAGAAGACATCCCATTGTATCTTATTCATTCTAAAAAGCTAAAAGCGCCACACAGAAGGATCCTCAAATCTCAGCGTTCTTCCGTTTGAGCTCCGCTAATTGCTCTGAAGTTCAAAGGAGCACACCAGCCGAGAGCTGAATGTTTTCAAGCGCAGATATTTTATGCATCGCTTGCACAAACATCAAAAAAAACAGCCCAGAAAATCTGCTATATGGATCCATCTACACCGATTTCCCCCTACAAACGCAATAACTACAGGCTTCCTCCTTTAATCGTGTTACATATATTTGAGGCTAAACTGATGCTGTTTTCAAGCAGAAAACATCAGGAAAAACTGGTCTGAAAGTGATGCAGTTTAAAAAAATCAACATGTGAAACAAAAAACTTCCATGTTATTCCAATGGAATGCGGTTAGACATTGGATGCAGTAGACCCATATATCAAGAAACGGAATGAATTTTCATCTGATATTTGGTGATTCTTGAGATCATCTTCATCAGCTAACAACTGGCAGATTAACAGAGGTGTTCATTTAGCTTACAAACCCGGCCAACATTTTTTAGTAAATAATGGGTAAAAAATAGGTAAGCTTTATTTTAATTTTATAAAGACTCTGCTGCATTAAGCAGCAGCAACACTGTGTTTTGTTACTGAATGAATCCATGTTTTTGAACAAAACCGAGTGCGAGCCAATATTCCAGTGACTGATTCATAAAGACAGTCACTTTCTTCTGAGCTTTGAAAAGAATCAGCTGTTTCAATGAATCAAGTGAGCCAATGATTCAGTGGCTCATTCGTGAAAGAAAAGTCACTTTCTTAATTTCTAAAAGAATCAGCCGCTTGAATGAATCCAGTGAGCCAATGATTCAGTGACTCTCGCTCATAAAGATGTCACTTTCGCTTTCTGAAAGAATCTGCTGTTTGAATTAACCAAATGAGCTATCGATTCAGTGATCAATATAAAGACAGTCACTTTCTCATAATTTCTGAAAGAATCAGCCAGCTTGAAATGAATCCAGTGAGCTATCGATTCAGTGACTGCTTCATAAAGACAGTCACTTTCTTCATTTCCCTGAAAGAATCAGCTGTTTCCCATTTAAAGTGAGCCAATGATTCAGTGACTCATTCATAAAGACAGTCACTAGCTTCATACTGAACGAATCAGGTATTTGATTGAATTGAGTGAGCCAATGATTCAGTGACTCATTCAAAAGACAGTCACTAGCTTCATACTGAACGAATCAGGATTTGATTGAATCAAGTGAGCCAATGATTCAGTGACTCATTCATAAAGACAGTCACTAGCTTCATTACTGAACGAATCAGGTATTTGATTGAATTGAGTGAGCCATTTATTCATTGACTCATTCCTTAAAACAGTCACTTGCTTCATTACTGACTGAATCAGACATTTGAACAAATCGAGTGAACCAATGATTTATTAAGACAGTCGCTAGCTATATTTTTCAGTGAATCAGCCATTTGAATGAATCAGTGACTCGTTCATAAAGAGAGTCACCTGCTTCGTTTCTGACTGAATCATCGGCTTGAATAAATCGGTTGGATGAATAATTCAACGACTCACTTATTAAGACTTGCCTTTGCCTACTACAGGTTTTACTTTCAAATTCATTTCATTTTTTAAAAACCATATTCCCAAAAAAAGAATCTTAAAAAAAAACTTTTTTCATAAAACAAAATAAATATCATTTGGGGGGGATTTCTCTGATTAATCTGCGACATGTAATTAAAAATTTAAACATTTGAATACTGACACCCCTAGATAAATATTATCTTTAGAGGCCGCCACTGGAAAACCCTTCGGAAACCACAAATGTGTTGTAACAACTCCACATCCCGGTCAAACCCAATGCATTCTGGGTACCTTTAAAAAAAAGAGCATCGCGGAGTAGAGAGAAGAAAAAAGCTGTGACAGTGAATGAGAAACGTTTAAGTAATTTTACTGATTCATCACTACCATCCACATCTCCTCGTCTCTCCCGGGGTCAGCAAAACCGTCGTTCCCAAGAGGTCAAAGGTCTCTCCCGCGGTCGGGAACTCCTATTTTGAGTGTTTGTTTGGTGCGGACCGCCTCAGTCCTTCTTTGTCCTCTCCTACCCCTGAGGGGCCATTTTCCTCTCACTTGTCCAAATTGGGGTCGGGGAACCCGGGCCCGGATTTTTGGAGCCGAACTCGGTCTTGTTAAACCGTTCCCACCATTTTGGTCCGCTCTCCCTGGTGCTGACGCCCCGTGTGGATAAAAAACGGGGTCCCACCTGATTAGAAACTTAACACCTAAAATAGAAAACAATTAAACCTGCATTCCAGCGCGCTCGATAAGCCTTTTTCCCACCAGGAACTTCCCCAATGGGGACTTTGGGTTGTGTTTGAAAACCCGCGGAACCGGGACTAACAAAATTTCCGGTAAAAAAATGCGAAAGCCCCCTGCTGGAGGTATTTTTTTTCAAAGATCCGAACTTTCGTGGGCGGGTTGGGCACTGAGCGCTGATTTTTTTGAGTTCCGCGTTGGTTTCAACCACCTTTTTTTATTGGAAAATTTTCAAAATTTTACTTTTATCGTGTCGGGAAATGTTTTTAAAAAGTATTTTCGGGCAGAAGTATTTTTTAAACTATTTCTGGGGTTTATTTAAAAAGACAGCGCCTTTTTAAAATCTGTTTCGCCGTTTGGGAGAGGGGAAAAAACTTGAAAACATGTCTTACCCCGAGCACCCAACTCAGCCACTGTTTGATTTCTTTTATGGTTACCATAAATGAAATTTCTTTTGGGAAAATCAACGGTAATTTTTCGTCTTTATTCAATTTATCTATATTTAAAATGAAATAAAAGAAAAATTGATAAAATTTCATTTCATTTTTGGGCTGTATAGGAACACTTTCCCCCGAACAACACTTTTTCTCGCATATTTTCAAATGAAAACGAAGGAGGGAGTGGTTTTCATATCCTATTTCTTTTTTTGTAAATATACTGGGAAAATTGCAGTGCCAAGCGACTGACTGATGTTATCAATTCCTGCTGTTTGCAGAATTCCGGACTGCTCGTCCCGTTCACGGGGGATCAAACCCCCCATCGCCCCCCGAAAAACCAAAAAACCCGGGATGTCCAAATTTTGCGTACTTTTTTGGAGAAAAAGCGGCGACCTACCACCAACCCATTTGCCCCAATCTTTTTGGATTTTTAATATAAATTATATTTTATACAAAAATGTTAAAATAAAGTATTAATATTTGTCAATATCACACACTCTACACCCTTGACTATTAATATTTTTTCAAATAAATTTATTTGCATTAGGTTCTATATAATTTATTAAAAAATTTGTACATTTATGTACTGTTTTATTTTTTTTTTAAAATATATTTTATATTTAAAATTTTTCTTTTATATTTGATTAAAAACTTTTAAAAATTTTTTTTATTTTTTTGTTTTTTGGGGGGGATTTTTAATTTCACTTTTTGTTTCCTTTTTTTAAGTTTTTAAAATCATTTTAACTGTTTTAGAATTTCTTAATTTATTATTTAAATTTTTTATATAAATTGAATTTATTTTTATTTTCCTTTTTATTCATTTTTTATTTGGGATTTTAAATTTTAAAATATTATATAATTTTTAATTTTATTATTTTAATTTTTTAAAAATTTTTTATAAAATATTTAAAATTTTTTTTTGTTTTTTTTTTGATTAAGTTTTTAATTATTATTTGGTTTTTATTTATATATTATATTTGATTTTTTATCTTTATTTTTTTATTTGTTATTCTAAATTGAATTTCAGTTTTTTTTGTAGTTTTATTTTTTTTTTTACTTTTTTTTATTTTTTTTTTTTTTTTTTTTAGTTATATTTTTATTTATTTTTTTTTTATTTTTTATTTTTTTTTTTTATTGTTCTATTTAATTCTTTTCAATTTTTCCGGGATTTTTTGTTACTTTATAAACTTTATAAATTTTTTTTTTTTTTTTGTGGATTTATTTTTTTATGTTTTGATATTTTTCTATTAATTTTTTATTTTTTTTTTTCTTTTTTGTTTTTTTTTTCATTTGTTTCTTTTTTTTTATTTGTCTTTTTAATTTTTGTATTCTTTTTTTTCCCCCACACCCGTCCCACCCCCCCCCCACCCCTCACCCCCCCCCCCCCCCCCCCAAAAACCCCACCGCGTTACGCCCCCCCCCACTTTACCCCCCCACCACCCCGCCCCCACAACCATTACACCCCCCCCCCGGTTTTCACACCGCACCCCAACACCCCCCCCCCCACCCACCCACCCACCCCCCCACCACCCACGAAACCCCCCCCCGCCACAGCTTTTTTCCACCCCCCCCCCCCACCCCCCCAACTTTACGACCCCCCCAGCCACACACCGCACCCCGCCAACCCGAACCCCCCCCCGTTTTTTTTTTTTACCCGCCCCCCCCCCCCACCCCCCCCCACCATTTACTGATTTTTTTAAAGTTTAAGATTTTTTTTTATTTATTTGTTTTTTTTTGCCCACCCCCCCCCCCCACCCCAATTTTTACCCGCCCCCCCCCCCCCCCCCCCACCCCCCAAGTTTATTTTTTTTATGATAAATTTTTATTTTTGTATTTTTTTTTTTGTGTTATTTTTTCTTTTATTGTGTATTTTATTTTTTTTTTTTTGTTATTTTTTTAATTTTTTTTTGCTTTATTATAGTTTTTTATATTTTTTATGGTTTTTTTTTTTTGTTTTTACTTTTATATTTATTATTATTTTTTTTTATTTTTTTTTAGACAACCCCCACACACACCACACACCCACACACACACACACACACACACACCTCTCTCTCTCTCCCCACAACTCACTCAACACACACTCACACACACACACACACAACAAAACAAAAACACACACTCACACACACCTCTCTCTCTCTCTCACACACCCCACACACAAAACCACCACACACACACACACACCACACACACTCACACTCACAGGCTGCGCGGGGAAATATTAAGGGCAGATATCAGGGGAAAAGGATTTCTTACTCCTTTGATATAGTTTGCTGCACTGAGTTACATATTTTAACATTCACAACCTCATATTATTTATTAGCATCATTATAGCTATCAGCAATCATTCACATGTATAAATCTAAAAGTAAAAATAACAAAAACAGGCCTTTTAATTGTCACGTAAGAAGATGTTTTGTGCAGAATCCTTTCCTAATATGGTTTATTGTTAACTAAAACTAAAACATAAAAATTTTTTGTTTCTTTTCAATAACTGACTAAAATAAATGGAAAAAAAACTTTATTTTAGCTAGTTGCATGCAACATTTCTCAATTTCATTTAGTTTAACTTTATGTATAAAAATAAAAAAAAATAAAATAAAAAAATAAAAACTATATAAAACTATTTTGTCAACCAAAATGAAAAGGAAAAAATCTTTTTTATTTACAAAAAAATATTACAAAAAAAATAATAAATAATTTATGATCAAAAATAACATTTTTTAAAAATAATATATTTCAATTCAATAAATCAAACTGACCTAAAATTAAAAAATAATATTCAAACTTATTAAATATTACAATTAAATTTTAAAATATTTATTTAAATATCATATAAAATATTTAGATTTTAAATAATCACTATTAAATATAAAATATTTTTTGTTTTTTTATTGCCCAACTACCCAAAAATTTAAATTTTCCCCTTACAAAAAACTGTAAAAAAATTTAAAACAATATACAAAAAAAAACTATAATCAAAATTTCAAAAACTTTTAAAAAAAATCTCTTATCTACAATAACATTGAACTGTATTTCAAATCAAAAAAATACAAAAAGCTACTCTAAAAGGTGGAAAAAAAATAACTAATTTTAAAAAATACATACAAATGAAAGCTTATAAAATTTGCTATATAAATTAAACAATTGTTCTAAAGTTTAAATTTTTAAAAATGTTTCGATTTTATTTTCCCAATATAAAAAAATATTTGGTTTTTTTTTACTCCCTAACTACTCTCAAATTTAAACTACAATTACTTTTAAAACCCAACCTAACTAGAACTGCAAAAACTCCCTTTCTTGGCATTTTTGAGGGTGTTAGTGATGTTTGGGATATTTTTTATCTTTATTCTTATGATGTTGGAGTGAGTGGTGTTGATTGTGCAAAACTAGGGGCAAGTACATGAGAAAAAATTTACCCAAAAAAGGCCACCGCCCCCTTTCGGGAAATCCCCACGCAGCCGCTTCCTGTCTCATGTATGGTGAAACGGTAAAAAACAGGTGACCAAAAGCCAAACCAGGTCATTCTGCAGCACACCCTGACATATTAAATATAGTGCAGAGCCTTTTCTCTAAAAAACTTTGGGGAACGGACACAAATCTCCAGTTACATGCCTCTTCCTCAAAACCTTTTGAGTCCTCTTTAAACATCTGTGAAAAAAGGATATAATATTCTTTTTAAAAAAAAAATAAAATCCATAACATTCTTTTTTTTTTTTTAGCCTTTTTTGGTTTTGTGTTTCCAACCCCCCAAACTGATTTGCAAAAACTATTTAAAAAAAAAAAAAAAAAAAAAATTATATATATAAAATATAATTATATATACCACATAAAACAAATAACCTTTTTTACCCCTTTTGTCAGTTAAAGTATATTTACTTGGTTAAAAAAACTTTTAAATTTCTGTACAGAAAGCCGTTTACTTTAAATAAAAAAAAATTAAAAAATAAAAATATTTAAAAAAAATGAAAAAAATTTTCTTCAAATTTTAAAAACCATTCTTATATTTAAAAATTTTTGGGGGAAAAAAATTTAAACATTTATTGCAAACACCAATGAAAATAAAAAAAAAAATAATAAAAAATATTTATTTAAAATTTTTATATATTATTAAAATTTTAAAAATATAAAATAACACACCAAAAAAACAAATAAAAATCAAAACCTTTTTACCCCTTTTGACATTTACAAGTATATTTACTGGTTGTAAAAACTATTCATTTCTGTCCAGAATAAGCCTTTATTTTAAAAAAAAATACAAGAAATATAAAATAAAAAAAATAAAAATTTTTTAAATAAAATGAAAAAAAAACATTTGTACAGATTAAACTTTTTAAAATTTAATGTAAATAAAAACAAAATATTAATTCTCTCACAGCTACTACTGCGAAATACAGCTTTAAAATTTATTTTTAAAAAGAAAAAACTTCAAAATTGTCATTTTTCATTGCTTATATATTAAAATTTGTTTTTTAAAAAAAATATTAAAATTTCAGACTTTTGTTTTCTAACAAAGTTTAATTTACTTTTTTTTAGAAAGTATTCTAAATGTTAAAAAGTATTTTTTATTAAGTATTAATAATAACCTTATCCCAGCGGAAAAGATGATGACCGGTAGTCTTGGTCGGACATCCGGGAAGAATGAGGAATCACGTGGGACCCATCTTCCCAGGGCTGTGTGCCGGGTTTTTTCTCCTAAATGGCACGGTGGGACACTGCGACGCCGCCTGAGAACAACATCGACCATTAAACAAAAACAACCCCGGGAAAACCGGGGAGCTCGTGATAGGGCGCTGGACTTCACAGGCATCGGGGGGACACCAAAACTATCCACCAAAATGTGTTATTTTCATGCTTAGATGCATTCACTAAAGTGAGCAAAATAATGAGTACTGACACGCTCTTGGGTGCGCGGGACAAAAAGCAAGGACCCAGCACAAAAGCAGTCTTAAATCTCTGGGTAATTTTAGCAAAACCAAAAAAACTTGTATTTAAAATTATCCATTTTTTCTTTTATGCCAAAAACTTTTGTATATTAAGTAAAAATCTTCCTAAAAAAAAAGTTTGTAAATGCCTACCCTAAATTAAACAAAAAATTAATTTTTATTAGTAAAATGCATTGCAGAACTTCATTTAACAACTTTAAAAATGATTTTCAATATTTTAAAAATTTTTTTCTCCCCCAATTCCAGATTTTCAATAGGGACTCAGACAAATATTGTCCTCCTAACAAACCCCATCAAGGAGATTATTTACGGTTCAGATATTTTAACCCAATTTTGAAAATTGACACTTTAAAACACAATATTTTGTTTAAACACCTTTTTTAATCAAAGAGGGCTTAGAGTAACGGCTTTGTTCTAGAACGTGTTTTTAAAAAGCCAAATTTTAAACGTTCAAAACGCCAAAAATCTTTTTTATAAAAAATAAAATCTTTTTATTAAAACCTATCATATATAACAAATATTCAAATATCCTTTTTTAAACCCAAAATTTAATACCCCAATTTTTTTTTAAAAACCCACCCGTCAGAAAGCTTTTGGGTTCTTCAAAACTCTTTAATTTTTGTCTAAAGATGATCAAAAGGGCGTACAGGTTGGGGAAAGATTAAAGGGGGAGTAAAAAGACAGAATTGTTATTTTTTGGGGAGCTTCCCAAGGAACCGATAATCGGTTTTCTGAACCCCTTGAAATTGAACGATTTGCATCATTATTTCTATGTGGTGTAATGCCCTTTAAATTTTTTTGTTGAGGCATTATTAGAAATCATCAAAAATTAGTAGCGACAAGCCGTTTTTGTTACCCAGTAGAAAAAGAACAAGAGACAAACACAGCAAAAACAACATTCGCTCACACTGACCACGCTTTCATGAGAGGGGTTTTAAAATCACAGCGCTTTTGCTTTAAAAGACATTTTACCATCTAAATCGGAGAAAACACAGAATGCGGACAAAGGAAGCTTTCCCAAGTGTCCTTAGGGCTTGAACCTATTTATCCCCCCCTCATCTTACTGACCTGATGCCAATTAACCTAATCATCTGCAAATTTTCCATCCATTTTTTCTTTTTCGTAACTTACTTTTTCCGCTTTTGTTGCATCATCACAATTTTTTTAAGAAATGTTGCGCCATCAAATTAAACATTTTCTCCTTAAAAAGCACATGTCCTCAGTCTATATATTTGATATTTTTTTTAAGTTCTGCTGTTAATATAATATGGTTTTATGTGTTTTGAAAATCATTGCATTGTGTTTTTATTTACATTTTACGAAAATATTCTGCCGTAGTATTTTATCTTTTTTAGGTTTAGTTAACTATAAAAACCCCCTATAATAGTTGTTTTGTTTTTGCATAAATCTTCAGTGTTTTCCGCAGCGTGATTTCTGACAAACTGCATGGAAACCAATGGGGGTTAATTTGGACTCGCAACACAAAAGTTCTATTATGTCTTCACAGGATGCACATTCGTTAAAAATGCACCAGATTTTTTTGTACTTTCTGGCTGCAAACAAAATGTCATAAAATTGTGATAGATCCTGAAACGGGTTGGTCTGGATAAATACTATGAAGAAATGAGTAAAATCCCCCTAATGTACAACAAAACAGTGAAGGGACCCCTTCGGGGTGACTGGGGTTCTGACCTTATTGCCGTTGTTGACATGGCCACCAGACACAGAAGATGGTCCCGGGGCCGCATTTTCCAGTTTGCCGACCAGCTCGGCTTGAAGCCTTGTAGCTCAGCACTCCGTCGTACCCGGGACGCGGTGGCCAGTCGCTCCATGCAGATGGTGCAGTCCTGACGGATATCAACAGGAGTAACCCTGACACACATCTGCTGCCTCACTCATTAGCTCTGCTAGTAACAACACAACGCTGGGCTGGTCACATGACACTCACAATCACCTCATCGGGACCGTCTTGATCTTCTCTGTGTAGCGCCGACCACGTCCTCTGTTTTACCTGAAAAACAAAACAAACAGATTAGAATCAGACAGTGGAGTTTTTATCTTGTGTTGTGCAGTTTTTAATTTTGATATGTGAACTCTTCCTTAAGTCATTCTCGTTTATGCTTTTAGTTAAAATCAATCATACTAAGCCCATATGCATGCTAAAAATAAATAAAAAAATAAAATAAAACCATTTCTTTTCACATTTGTATAGAGTTATGTACAGAAAAAAATAAAATATACAAAATAAATTTAAATATAAATACAAAAAAATCAAAAAAACCTTCCTATACACTTCTGTACAGAATTAAGCTGTTTACTTCAAGGTTAAAATAAAAAATATATAAAGTAAAATATACAAAAATAAAATAAAATACAAAATAAAAAATACCAAAATATACAAAGAATAAATATATATAAAATATAAAAAAAACCATTACCCTTTGAACAGATTAAGCGGTTTATTTAAATTAAATAAAATCAAATATACAAATTATAAATATAAATAAAATAAAATGAAAAATTTTCTATTCTGCTCTTAAGAATTAGCTGTTACTCAAATTGTAAATAAATAATATACAAAAATAAAAAAAAAATCTATCACATTTATACAGTTAAGTTGCTCAGTCAATAAAACTAAATAAAATAAAATATACAAATTAAAAATACAATAAAAATACAAAAATAAGTAATATATAAAAAATAAAAATAAAACCGTTTCACCTTTGTACAGATAAGTTGTTTATTTGAATCAGAAAAAAAAAATATACAAAAAAATAAAAAAATTTATACAGCCTAATAGAATTAAACTGTTTACTCCAAATGTAAATAAAAAAATACAAAATAAAAAAAAATATAAATTAAAATTAAATAAAATCGAATTAAGCTATTTACTCAAATTGTAAATAAAAAAAATATACAAAAAAAAATAAATCTAAATTAAAAATAATAAATAATTATAAACGTTTTATAGAATTTAAAATTTCTATACAAAAAATAAATTGAAATT
This sequence comes from Cyprinus carpio, assembly GCF_018340385.1. Taxonomy (NCBI): domain Eukaryota; kingdom Metazoa; phylum Chordata; class Actinopteri; order Cypriniformes; family Cyprinidae; genus Cyprinus; species Cyprinus carpio. The sequence goes on from NC_056604.1 coordinate 1,948,553, forward strand.
TAAAAAAACTAAAATAATAAAATAATTTCTATACACCTTTATAATAAAGCCATTTACTCAAATGTAAGTAAAATAAATAAATAAAAAGGGGCAAGATATAGATGTGTGTCCCTGCTTCACTAAAACTAATAAAAATAAGATTGCAGACAGAATGGATGTTATCACTTCATATGACTAGAAACCATAAAACACAACCCAGATTTTAAAGCTCTTAAATTTACACACCACCATGTTAAAGCTTTATTTAAACTTTATTTTTTCACCAAAAACGCTAAAGAGAGGATCTGTCAAATTCAGCTGACAAAAGTACTCTTCAAAACACAGAGTTCAGTGTTTATTTCTCAAAGCGCTTTTTACTCTGGGACCTTTAGCGCATGAACACACACCTGCTGTCTGGACTTCCAAACACTATTGATTCCTGACAAAAACAAATCTATCAGTACGACTAAGCAATCTATGGTAACACGGTTGAGGTGCTGTAATGTAGAGGAACCATGTCACTTTCCGTTGTTGCCCGATTCACACAAAGTCTGCTCAGATCAGCAAAAAAAGTCAGACAGAGAATCAGTCGCTAGACAAACACACACACACACACACACACACACACACACACACACACCTTGCGGAGGTGCTTTTTCTTGGTCTTCGCCTATGCTGTTGATCCCTGGCACAGGTTTCAGGTCGGTCTTGCTGATGCGGTGAGCAGGATGGGTTTAGGAGCCCGAGTCAAACCACGGGGAGCCCAGCGGCACACATGAGGATACCATCATTCCTGACACAAAGACAGACACTAATATAAGCTTAAGATGCAGATCATGGCACTGTAAGGCCAAGCTCTTGGGTTCGATTCCTGGGAAATGCATGAAGTGATAAACTGTATACCTTGAATGCAAACAAGTCGCTTTGATAAAAGGATTCTACCAAATGTATTAATGAAAATAACATAACTGTTTCTTAATTTATTTCTTTTTGTTCAAATCTTTTGTCGGCACTTGCTTTATACGTAGCGTTAAAAAAATAATTGCTATATCTTTATACACAGTTAAGCTGTTTACTTGCCGTTAAAGTAAAACTAAATAAAACCATTTCTGTACTCCTACTTACAGAGCTACTTGCATGCAAAAATACAACAAAAAATCTATACACTTTTGTGCAGAGTTAAGCTGTTTACCTGCTAAATAAAATACATAAATTTTTCATCCTAAATTCTTAATTTAAGTCTTTTGTTAAAATCATTCATTGGTACATAGTTTACTGGTCTTTTCATGAAAGTAAAAATAAAATAAATAAATAAATCACTGATAGACATCTTTAGACACAGTTAAGCTGCTTACTTGCAAAATAAAAACATTAATTCTTAATTCTAAATTCTTATTTTATGTCTTTTTATTAAAATTATTTGTTGTATTTAGTTTACTTGCATATAAAAATAAAATATAATCATTATAAATAAACAAACAAACAAATAAATAATCACCGACATACATCTTTGGACACAGTTAAGCTGTTTACTTGCAAAATAAAATATATGTTAATTTTTCATCCTAAATTCTTAATTTAAGTCTTTTTGTTAAAATTATTCATTCGTACATAGTTTACTGGTCTTTCATGAAAATAAAAAAATAAAAAAAATAAAATAAAAAAATAAAAAAATAAAATAAAATCACTGATATACATCTTTGGACACAGTTAAGCTGTTTACTTGCATGTTAAAATAAAACAATTAAAAATGATTTCTATACAATTTTGTACAAACTTAAGCTATTAACTTGCAAAATAAAACTTACTTTAATTCTTAATCCTAAATTCTTATTTTATGTCTTTTATTAAAATTATTTGTTGGTATTTAGTTTACTTGCGCATAAAAATAAAATACAAACATTATAAATAAACAAACAAACAAACAAATAATCATAAATAAACAAACAAACAAACAAATAGCTGTTTACTTGCAAAATAAAATTTATGGTAATTCTTAATCCTAAATTCTTAATTGATGTCTTTTTGTAAAAATCATTCATTGGTACATAGTTTACTTGTTTTTTTTGAAAGTAAAATTTATTTTTTTTCTTTATTGTATGTCTTTTTATTAAAATTATTTGTTGGTATTTAGTTTATTTGCATATTAAAATAAAATATAAGCATAATAAATAAACACATAAATAATCACTGACATACATCTTTGTACAGAGTTAAGCTGTTTACTTGCAAAATAAAATATATGTTAATTCTTAATTCTTAATTAACTTGTCTTTTTGTTGAAAAGTTTCATTATTACCTGTAGTTTACTTGTATATTAAAAAAAAAACATTTCTATAAACTTTTGTACAGAATTAAGCTGTAAACACAAAATAAATGTAGTTTCTGTATTGCCAATAAAGTTCTTTACACTGAAGAGAATTTGATTTTGTGGTGTAGTACCTGCTAATGCAGGATGAACCTGTCCAGACCCAGTGAGATTCTTCACAGGAAGTGCAGGAACCCTAAAGATGACAGGAAACAGACCATGATCCATAGTGAACTGAATCATTACAGCTTATAAACTGTAAGAGACCACCCAAACCTCTGATGAGGAGAAACAATCATCCCAAAAACAGTTAATCAAGACTCTAACACACCCTACAACTCACAACCTTCCTCATCTGCTGAAGCCAGCGGAACCGTCCAATCAAAATGAAGCTCTTTATCGGACCACATCAGCATCCAGTGACACAGTACTCAAAGCCCAATCACAGCGTCATTAAAGCTCACAAGATCACATGAGGAACAACTAATTAACAAGACAGAAATGAGGTCCTCCCAGCATGTGAACATGCATTAATCTCACGTCTGGAGAATCACCTTGTTCACTTAAAAGTCCCGCTTAACTCAGACCTGAAAGCTTAGCTCACAGATCCTACAGTATGAACAAGAGAAATGAAAACCAGATGTGGTGATAATAGATGCTTCACTGTAGTACATGAATAGAAAGTGAAACTCTTTTACTATTATTATTATTATTGCCTAAAGAAAATTAGATTCTAGGATGTGGGTTATTTATTAAATACTGTATTATAATTAATGAAAAGAAAACACCTTTTGTTTCTTGAAATATCTTAAATCTTAATTGAAATAAAACATAAAATATAAAAACTAGTTGCCAAGGCAACATTTGTCATTTCATTATTTAACTTGTATAAAATAACTTAAATGAAATAAAAAATAATTAAAATCTGTATAAAAAGACTAAAATATTACATAATTAAAATAAAAACAAAAAATCTAAAAAAAACAAAATATTAATAAAAACTATAATGGTATGTCAAATGATACTAAAATAGCACCACTAAGAGTATGTTGTTGGTTGCCTAGTGTCGTTATGTGGTTGCTAGGGCATTAGTATGCTAATTATTTATGATAAAACTAAAAAAATAAAAAAAAAATAATTAAAAATAATATAAATAATAAAACAAATAATAAAATTAAATAAAATAGAAAAAAACAGGAAAATAAAAATAAAATCATACAAAATAATAAACAAAATTCAAATAAAATAAACAAATAATAAAAAATGAATATAATAATACAATATATTTATATAAAATAAATTTATAATAATGCATAAATGAGACAGAATGCTACAATAAAATGAAAAAAAAATTAATAATAAGAATCAATAATAAAAAAAATAAAAATAATTATTTTAAATTAAAAATAATGTATGAAATAATTTCTATACAACTTTACACAGGTAATCTGTCTAAAATGAAAAAAATAAATAAAGCATTTCCATCCACCTTCACACAGAGTTAAGCAGTTTTTGCATGAAGTGAAACAGAGCGTCTCGCATCGATACGGATCAGGAAACGATTGCACTTGGCTGTATTATGTTTTATCTCATATTTCTTATGCAGCGAGTCAAAGTCCGCTGCTGATGGAGCCACGAAAGCAAGATGAGAGCGAGATCGTACCGATGTCGTCGTCTGAGTCTCCATCCGAATCCATCATCTCTCCTGATCTCAATAACTCCAGACACACATAACACAAACTTCCTCCTTGACTCTCACACACACCACACACACACTCACACCAGCTGCTACAGGAAGTCAAACAGGAAGTCAGAGTCAGTTTTAGAGATGATTTGAACTCTGTTAGGTTCAGTGACTCCAGACTCATGTTTACATGCGTTTACTGAAGGAAACGAGCCAAAACAAGATAATATTGAATCTGCCTCATATACCGTTATAAAAGTGGTAATATACCATGATTCTGGCCAGCATGTTTCTAAAAGATTATCACAGAGATATATCTGAATTACACCATATAACTCATAAACTCATTTGGGGAAGTTGTGGCCTAGTGGTTAGAGAGTTTGACTCCTAACCCTAAGGTTGTGGGTTTGAGTCTCGGGCCGGCAATACCACGACTGAGGTGCCCTTGAGCAAGGCACCGAACCCCCAACTGCTCCCCGGGCGCCGCAGCATAAATGATGCCCACTGCTCCGGTGTGTGTTCACTGCTGTGTGTCACTTTGGATGGGTTAAATGCAAGACACGAATTCTGTGTATGATCACCATACTAGCTGTATGTCACTTTCACTTTTTAAAACATCAAATAAATGCACGATCAGTGACAAAAAATAATTGTAAACAAACCTCAAAATTGTTCAGATGTATAATGTAAGTATGTTCGGATGAAAAGTCAAGATTAATAAGAGCATAACTCTGAATAAATGAGTTGAAGTGAGATTTAACTATGGAGTGAGATTAAAGTATGGGATTACTGCAGATATTGTAGCACAGTAAGTGTGTGTAAGGTCTGTCTTGCTTTTTTGGGGATCAGGATCTGTCAGACTCTGCCCTTATTTTTGGTGCTAAAATCACATGTAATGGGGGTAAGCAAACAAGCCTGTCTTTTTGCACAGAAATGTGTTAAAATATATAAATCCATTGTTAACCAAAATTATCCTTGGATGAAGATATAAATTGTTTTTTTCCCGCTGTAGAAAGCATTGCAATAAAGATTGCTTTTCAATGCATGAGTGAACACCCAAAGGAAAAAAACGAACCCAAAACAAAAAAATAAATAATAATAAAAAAAAAAAAAAAAAAAAAAATAAAAAATTCGAAATTAAAATACCAAATAAAATCAATCTAAAACAAAAAAATTTAAAAATATAAAAAAATTAAAAATTAAATTTAAATTAATTAAAATTTAAATTAGTTAGTAAGAGTTAGTAAAATAGTTTAAAATAAATTTAAAAAAGTAAAAAAATACCCGGGCCCAGTAAAAGGGGTAAAAACTGTTTTATAAGAATTTCGTAAACTTGTTTTTTAGCAAAGCATATATTTAAACATCAATTAAAAATTAAAAACAAAAGTTTTTATATTTTTATGAATATCTTCATGGAACATGATCTTTACTTAATATCCTAATGATTTTTGGCATAAAAGAAAAATTGGTAATTTTGACTCATGCAGTGTTTTTTTGGCTATTGCTACAAATATACCCCAGCGACTTAAGACTGCTTTTGTGCTGCAGGGTCTCAATTGTTACCTGAAACTCACTATATACTGTAAGTGGTAGGAAATAAAAAATGTCATTGCATTAATATAAAAACCACAGATCTTCACTGAAGCTGTTCTCGCTTTCTAGTTTGTTCATGTCATAATTCATGTCATAACTGCTGTTTTGTGCATGTGTGATGCTTGTTTACAGCACGCTATCTGCTGGAGTGTGTTTGTGTTTATGCAATGCACAAGTAGTGTGATACAGTGTATGTGTGTGGTGTTAACCACACTCATCCTGTGTGTGTGAACCGCGCGCCTGGGAACAAAGCAAAGTCATTCTGTCTTCACATTTTCTCTCTTTCTGTGTCTGTTCGTCTCTGCTCTGCTCTCTGTGTTTCTGCTGAAGTGTGTTTGTGGTTTCAGAAAACATCTCCACTTCACATCTACTAGGATTTACACCCCTTCATTTAGTGGTTTACTCTGTGTGTTGTGGTGTTGTGTGTGTTGTGTGGTGTGTGTGTGTGTGTGTGTGTGTGTGTGTGTGTGTGTGTCTGCTGAGGCTCCGTTTTGCCTTGATTCATTATTCATCTTTTCCCCTGTGTATCACAGGCTGGACGGCAAACAATTCACACACACACAGACACACAAACACACACACTCGCATGCGGTTTATCTCGACCAGAGACGCTCTCAATCAATGATTTTCACACGCTCAGAGGAAATGACAAGATTTAGATGCATTACAGCATCACACCAGAACTCGCGTTAGTTTGTGGTGTTTGTGTGGTGTGTGTTTGACTAATTCAGTGCACAGGTCGCAAAAGGACACTATTGACCTATTTCCCTGTTCAAGCTGATTAATCTCTACAAACACTGAAAGCCAAATACCAAAGATGAGAATGATGCAATGAAGTGCAAAGGGGTCAAAATACGAGCAATCCGATTACATTGCATATATAACAATAGACGTACGATAGATAGATAGTATAATTAGATAGACAACGACCAGACAGACGACAGACAGACAACAGATAGATAGATAGATCTATAGATAGTAGAGTAGATAGATAGATAGCAGAGATAGATAGATGTGGCTTTGATATTTGTAACTGGAAAAAAATATTGATGAAGGAACTACAGTATTTTATTTTTATTTTTTTTTGCTGAAATAGAATAATCACAATAATTAAGATTGCCTAACAATTTATTTAACTAATAATACCATTTTAATAAAATTGTATACAAAGGATTTATTTATTGAGTTTAAGAAATTTTCCAGTTTCGTGATACTTTCACTGAAATGACCATTCTAACAAGAACCGATACACTCAAAGGAACTGGTGTCTCAAGAAATGAATCAGAGTTTTCTCAACACTAACGTAAAGGGACCGTTCACCCAGAAATGACTATTCCTGGTCCATCTAATTGACTCTAAAGTTGTTTTACAAAACCTGTAAGTGTTTCTTTAGGCCCTTGCTGGAAATTTTACGGAAGAATGTGGGAAACACAACAGTTTGGTTATGAAAAAAAAAAAAACAGATTGAAGTCAATGGCTACCGGCCAACTGTTTGGATACCCATATCTGGCCAAAAGAGCTCCTTTTGTGTTGAACAGAGAGAGAGAAAATAAAACACACTGATGATATCTACCAAGATACTTAAAGAGTGCTAAAGCAACCATATCTATTTTCTTCCAATCCGTCATCCTTCAGCTGTGGTGTAGCAAAACCACTCAACCTGAATGGCACACACACACACCTGGATCTGGCATGAGGGAACACAGGACTTCACATCAGCTTCTGAGTTGCCATGGGGTTGACATATCCCTCAGCAAGCACTGCGCTCATGGACAACATCCTGGCTGAGTCCTGCCTCCACAGAGCCTCATCACAGACAGACTGTGACGTATCAGAACAGCCCCAAGACTCACACCCCCAAGGATCGACTTTCTGAAAAAAACAGCCAGGGAAGCCCGGACAACATATCACAGTCACCAGAAGCCAGGGAGCCACAGCCCCGTTCACTCAGACACATTATCCATCTCTCCAGCATCTGCACTTCTAGCTTCTCACGAAAATGGATGACTGGTGTATTTATGAGACCAAACTCTCCCTAAGTCGCTGCAAAGCCGCCCAGATATCAACTAAACAAAAAGCGGGCCCCCACACCAACCAAGCCTGTGGGCCAGCTCGTCCCTCCAGCCGCCAGCGTGATATTTGTCCGGGTCCCTGCTATGATAGCAGCAACAGCACAAATATTTACAGAGCAAGTGGGACCCAGTGATGCCCAAAACAGCAGGTGTCCTGGAGCTTTCTCTATTATCCGTTTTATCCGTGATAGCAGTCGAATGCCTTCTCAAGCGCTGTACGGCTAACCTCATCTAATCTGATCACCTCTGTATTTTCTTTGATGTATTATCATCTGCTAACCAACTGAATCTAGATCTGTCTCTGTCAGAAAGAGATGCAGTAAACAAGAACCCTATGTGCTATTTATGGAGGCTAACACCAAGCATTTCTGCAGACACTGTTGATCTTCTCCTTGATGCCTTTAACTCAAAAGTTAAAAATATTTATTGAGGACATTGCTCCTGTGAGAAAGTCAGTCAAGAAGACTGGCAGACAGAAATCAGCTTAGAGAAAATCGTAGCAGTTCGTGTAGAAAAAAGACAATGAGGGAATTAAGCATCTATAAAGACAGCCTTTATGCTTTTCAATGTAAGGCTTAGCCACAGCTAGACAGACTTTTTTTCTCAAACCTTATAAACAGTAACTTAAACAACACTTGCACTTCTTTTTGCTTTACTGTTAAGAGACTGACAGCAAACCTACAGTCAGACTCCCCAGTGAAATGCTCTCCCGACAAACAAATGCAAAGAGTTTGCTTCCTTTCTTATTCTGAGAGAGAATCAATAATATCAGAAAGGCGATAGCGCATAATCCTCAGGTTACACGGGGTCGAAGACAGGAGTCCGACCGCAGTTTCAAGAAGTTACTATGTCGGTTTTGAAGCAGCTTTGACAGCAAAATTTTGGCAAGAAATAGTACTTAGCTTTTGCTTAAATCGTCAACCCTGCTATCCTTGACACACTTCCCATATTTTTTCCAAAAAGTGTGCTGAATTGTTGATAAGCATATCTGCTTAGCAGTGGTTAATGCCTCACTTCTTGTCTGGGACTTTTCAAGGAAATCCCTAAAAAAATACGGTTGTTAATACACTTCTGCAAAAGAGCAATCATGATAACAGCATACTAAGCAATTATAGACCAATATCAAATCTTTTTCTTTTTATAAGCAAGTTTATTAAAGGTAGTTTTAATCGGCTGAACGGCTGATTAGACTCAAATGGATGCTTGGACACTTTTCAGTCTGGTTTCCGCCCGCATCGCAGCACAGAGACGCAGCACATAGACAGAAAATAAATTATGACTTCTCTTTAAATTCTGATTCTGGCAAAAATATAAGTGCTGGTACTAATCAGATCTCAGTGCTGTGTTTGAACACTGTACAATCATAACATACTTCCTAGAGACGGGAAAACTGGGTCGGCCTTGTCTGTGGTGGTTCTCAAATGGTTCAGGTCATACGTTAAAGGGAGAGGTTATTAATGTGGTCTAGGAGAGCATAAGTCAAAGTGGACATCCTATGAAATGTGGAAGTCCCGAAGGCCCAGTTCTTGCAACCGCTCTTGTTTAGCCTGTATATGCTCCCATGAAGTCAAATAATGAGAAAAACCAATTTCCTATCAACTATATGCTGATGATACCCAGATTATAGCCTTATATATCGCCAAATGAACTAACAGCCCCATTGACTCCCTCTCAATGTATTGATGAAATAACAGTTGTATATATCAAGGAACTTTCTTTCTCATTTTTAAACAGGAGAAAACGAAGTCATTGCATTTTGGAAACAAAGATGAAGTTTTCTCGCGAGGTGACTGCATACCTTGACTCTAGGGGACAAACAACTAAAATTCAGTCGGATCTGGTGGATTTGGTAGACGAAACTTAGTTTCCTAGTCCATGTCAAAGCAGTCCAACTAAATCATATACTATCATCCTAACAGACTTGCTAGAATTCGAGTTTTGTTTCCGTAGACTTGCTTGTTTATGGCATTTATTCACTAGCAGGGTGGACCTGTTGCACTGGTCTCCTATCGGCCTTTCACGAGAAGACCATTAGACATCTGCGCTCATCAACACTGCTCCCAGGATTCTGACTAGATCCAGATCTGCATATCACACCATCCTCAGGTTCCTTACACTGGCTTCCATTTATATTTTGGATTGATTTTAAAAGTACTTTTACTTATTTTGCATAAATCACTCAAATGCCTAATACCTAACTACATTGCAGATATGCTCACTACAACCACTGCGTTTCCAAATTATAATACTAGTGATATCTCAATAGTATAAAAATAATTTTGGTACAATAAAGAGTCATGATTTTTGCCAGGTCTTCTGAGGTAAATGGAAACCCTACTTAAAGAGGTTGTTCCAAATTAGTAGCAAGTCACAGTTCTCATGAAATATGGTGGATGAATAAAGATCTTTCTTGAAGATGAAAAAGTGATGAAAAAATGCAACAAGTCTTGCAAAAGCAGCATCAAAACACAATTATTTTTTCACGAAAAGCTAATAGAAATTATTGAACTGGCTGTCAAAAATATGTTGTGAGTATTATTAGAGCACCAGACAAAGATCTTGGTCAGATTAAGATTTATTAAGGAAAATTTTCTCTCAAACTAAGTGAACTGTATTGTAATGCCAGCTGTAAAAAAGCCACTGCTGAGCAGCAGACAGGTGTTTGAGGCTACTGGAGTCTCAAGATCCTCTCCCTGCAGACTGACAGTTGGGTGTAAAGCTGCGTTATCCGTCACTGCCAACCAAACCGTCACACAAAGAAAAAACCTGCACAGTGGCAATAGAAAGACATTTTCAAATTGTTTAGCACAATGGTATTTATGCAGCCATCGAAAACCCCAAAACTGCTTCTTGGTGCCCACTGACTGCCATAGTTTTTTAAAAATTATTACTTTAAAACCCTTAAATGCACCGTGGTCTCATAAAAATATGTACTTCCGGGTATTTTTTCTGCAACACTGTGTTTATTGATAGTCTGTGGATTATTTACATCAACATCATCCTGCAACATCTGGACAAAACAGGGGACTTATGTGAGGATCCTGTTTTGTGGACTTGTAGTCTCGGCTTTCACCACCATCATCCCAACAGCCCTCCAGACCAAATTGAAAACCCACTCATCTGTTCCTAGCTCTATCTGTCAGTGGATCACCACCATCTTTCCGACAGATAGGCAACAGCTAGTGAGACTGGGGAAATTCATGTCCACAGCTGCTCCCCAACATGGTGCCCTCAGGGATGTGTTCCTCTCACCCCGTGCTCTCTCGCCTCTAACACCAACGACGTGCTGCTCTTATAGATCTTTACTAATGTCTCATCTGTAAGGTGGTTTCGTGATTTGTGGTAAGTATAGGTGGTTTCGTGATTAGCGGTAAATATCCGTCACCTGTTTTCAAATGCACACTGACAAGCTACGCAATATCGTGTTCATAATCGAATCGATTAATCTCAATTATGAACAGAATATTGCGTAGCTTGTCAGTGAACTACGGCTCTGTGTATTAACTGCCGCTCCCGTTTGAAAACAGGTGACAGACATTTACCGCTAATCACCGAACCGGCTTTACTGATGAGACACGCATGACAATCTGCGATTAATCGTGCAGCCCTAATTGACTCCACTGTGAAAAAGGCCCAACAAGGTTGTACTTCCTTCGCCAGCTGAGGAAGTTTAACCTGCCACAGGAGCTGCTGAAACAGTTCTACACAGCGTCATTGAGTCTGTCCTGTGCACTTCAATAACTGTCTGGTTTGGTTCAGCTACAAAATCAGACATCAGAAGGACTACAGAGAACAGTTCGGACTGCTGAAAGGATTATTGGTGCTCCCCTGCCCACACTTCCAAGAACTGTATACATCCAGATTGAGGAAAAGGACTCAGAAAATCACTCTGGATCCCTCACATCCAAGTTACCCCATCTTTGAACTTTTGCCATCTGGCCGGCGCTTCAGAGCTGCGAATACCAGGACAGTCAGGCACAAGAACAGTTTCTTCCCCCAGGCAATCTACCTCATGAACAGTTAAATGTTCCCCACTTATGCAATAAAAATGTGCAATTCCTTATATTTATTTGTTACTCCTCCATCCTAGTACATCCCTGCATCTTACTCAATCCTATTCCATTATCATTTATAGCACAATTGTTTATACACTTTATACATTTATTTGCAAGGTTTTTTTTTTTGACTGTGTGTTGTTGTTCTCTGTGTACTGGAAGCTTATGTCACTAAAACAAATTCCTTGTATGCGCAAGCATACTTGGCAATAAAGCTCTTTTATGATTCTGATTCTGATTCTGACATACTTTACTGCACGTTTCACCGCATAATCCAAGGATTGCAAGTTCGAGTCTCGGGCCGGCAGGAATTGTAGTTGGGGAGTGAATGTACACGCTTCTCCCCTTCATACCATCTAGGTGCCTTGGCAAGGCACCGAAACCCCCAACTGCCTCGCCCGCAGCGTAAATGATGCCCACTGCGGCCCGCCCGGGAACAGTTGGGGTTCGTGCTTGCTCAAGGGCCCTCATCGTGGTATTGAAGGTGGAGAGAGCGCTGTACATTCACTCCCCCCACCTACAATTCCTGCCGGCCCGAGACTTCAGGAAGAGACAGCAGCAGCCCTATACTCCTCTTATGATCAGCGGGACCCCTGTGGAGAGGGTGAGCAGCTTCAAGTACCTGGGTATAAACATCTACAGAGGCCCTGACTTGGACTACACACATTCAAAACTCAGTGTAATAATCCAGCAAAGACTGTAACCATCTGAAGCAGCTGAAAAATTCAGGTTTCAGCTGCAATCCTGAAAACTTTCTATTCAGACATGCCATAGAAATCGTATTGCTCATTGTATCTCAGTGTGGTAGGGACAGCTCCAGTCAAAGACCTGCAAACCCTCGCACAGATTTGTGCGCTTAGCTAGCTGCACTCCAGGGTCTGCTCTCCCCTCTCTGCAGGACTCTACCTCAACGCTGCAAAAGCAGAGCTGTTCAATAATCCAATGACTCCATTCACGCCCAGTACCATCTTTTCACTTTGCTGCATCTGTTAAGCGTTTCCGTAGCCTATGTCAAAACTGAGAGACTTAGGAGGAGTTTCTTCCCCCAGGCCATCAGGCTCCTAAACTCAAAACCAGCCTCCGTAACATCTTTCATGTCTCCACTTAATATTCACTTTATCTGTAAGATATTCATCATTCACTACCTCACATTGACATACTGAAAGTGTCAACCTGTTTGCACATTTGCCTTCTTGTACATTCCTGTGTATCTTAACATTTAAGACTACAGCTTCTACTTTCTCATGCACATTATTTTCCACTATATATTTAATTTCTACAGTATACCATCTCTTAAAATATTTTATATATTTATTCTTTATATTTTTTATTGTTTACTTTTATTTCATTCTTTTCATAGCTATATTTTTATGTATTTCTATCTGTGTTGTTGCTTTAATAATTTTTTGCACTGTCCATGGAGGCGGAACCTGACTCACAGTTCAACTGCTGGTTATACTATGCTCTATATAATTTGTGTATGTGACAAATTAAAAAATCATTGATCTTGAAATCTTGAATCTGAAGCTTGAATCTATGAATCTTGCTCTGGGTGTGTGTTCACGGGGTGTTTGGTTCACTGCTGGTTGTGTAACACACTTTGGAAATGGGTTCAAAGGAATCCCGAATTTCCGAGTATGGTCACCCTACTTGGCTGTCAGGGTCACGTCCACTTTTTCACTTTCACTTTTTCACTTTTGTATTTGGCATCTGGCGAAAAGTGCCCCCAAGGTACGTTTGGCCAGAGCCCGTGAGCTTTAAAAAATATTTACCATTATTACATATTTAAGGGCTTTTGGGGCCCAACCTCTATAAACCTGCACGGGGGTCTCTAACTGCTGCAAGGAAAAAAAAATTAAAAGAAAATAAAATTAAAACATTTCTTTCCTTTTCCCCCCCTTAGAAAAGTTCAATTTGATCGAAATTTTCCCATCGCTGTCCCCTTTTTCAGAGCCGGGACTTCCACAATTTCATTCGCATCTTGCTTTAAATTTTTGGGGAAAAAATTTTTTTTCCCCTATTCCAAAAAATATTTTTTTCAAAAAACTTTTAAAAAAATATTTTATCACCCGGGAGCTTATCCCCTCAAATGGCAGTGACTTTATATTCATTGCATACAGTATTGCTCTGGCAGTAAATTCAAATCCTTCAACCAGTTAATTTTGCTGATGATATTCTTTTGATTTATGTCTGTGGTACTGCATGCGTGAAACATCTAACCTCAAGGAATAAGAGTCATTGCACGTTACTGAAAGTCATTAGTCTGTAATATAGTTGCGCAGGAAAAATTACTTTCCACATTATATACCTTGGGTCTTTAGTGACGCTACACAAAGTTTTTACAACAAAGTAATCAGAAACTTCTTCTTCATATTTTATATATTTTTTTTTCTTGTTAGATGTTTATAATGAATACTTGTAGGATACTAAGAAGCTGATGCCTAACTTTAAAATGAAAGAGGGCAGAGAGTAGGGTTAGTGAAAAAAAAATGGTAGCCTGAATGCACTGTAAGTCGCACCTGATAAAAAGCACGTCTTGCTAAATGCATAAATGTTAAATGTTGAGTGAATGATACTCCGCAGGTAAGCACAGAAGACCAGAGGTATGCTGCATTTAAGAGTTAAGAGAAAAGAAAAAAAGATGTCACATGGAACACATGTGGAAAACAGCAGAAGTAGTGTCACATGATCTCAAATCATCTCTTACCACAGGAGGGACAGTTCCACCGGCTGCTTGCGTCACCGTGATCCTCTGTGTTCCCGGCCGGTTCCGAAAGATTATGCTGTCCGTTAATAGTAAGCGAGTATTTGGACGGCAGCGTCACGATCGCAGGACCGCATGGAAATTCACCCATTCATCTCCACCTTCCCCGCCTCCTCCCCGCCTCCCACTGATATGTTGTTATGGTGTCCCCTGGCAACAGATGTCGCGGGGGACCAGAGGGAGACCCAGTAGAAGTGTTCTACTGCTTGTGACGACGCGGTGGCTCCGCCCTCCTTCCCGTACAGCTTCCTCTCTTGCTGCAGCAGCGCCCGAATGCGTTGGGACGCGGCCCGCGTAGCTGTTACCAGCAGGCACTGCTGCAGGTGCACGGCATTCCCTAGACTGGTTGCCCAACGGCCAGGACTGGATTTGGGGGATGTGATCCCGCGATTAGAGGGTACGCCAGGTCGCCATCCGTCGGCGGGATGCGCCGCATACCTCCTCCTGGCTTTGCGGTTTGGTTTGGACATCCCGTCGAAGTCCACCACCTAGCAAGCCCAGCCCGAGTCTCAGTCCAGCCATGGGTGCTGCTTCTCGTAGGCGTTCTGGATGCTGACGCACAGCTCCATATCGTAGGGCGTCCAGGAGCCCAGTCATTCTCCCATTCCCACCCCATGGCCCTTGCCTGGAGCCGGGGACGGTCGTAGAAGTTCGCTGAACGGACGCATTGTGCCTGTAGCAAAGAGAGAGGGGAGGGTTTTTTTTTTTTTGTTCCTTTTCATTTCTTAAATTGTGCATGGGGGCAAAACTAAGTAACTTCATTTACATTTTTTTTGCATTTGGTGCATCGTGCTTTTATCCAAAGTGACTTACGTCGCATTAAATTTATCTTCTGACCCCGTTTTTTCTGTCTTGTTTCCAAAACAAATACAAAAACATTCTCAAATCAAAATGCATTTTCTTGATATGCAAAAAGATTTAAGATATTAAATCTCGCTTTTTGAAAAAATCATAAAAGCAACCAAAGCAATATTTCACATTTTCATTTAGTTTAACTTGCACTAAAATAACTAAAACTGTAATAATAATAAAACACTAATATAAATTCCAAAAATGCAACAAATAACTAAACTTTTAAAAATTTTAATTTTCATTTCTCCAAAAACACTAACTCATCAATCCATTCCCATTAATTTACCTGAGAAATAGGGAACATTAGAAATATATTATTACAATTATACAATTTCCAAGAAAATGGATTCCATTTTAACATTTTATTTAGAGAGAAAATATATATTAATAAACTTGAGGGAACCAAGACTTTTTTTCTGACTCCATTGGCGATATTTTGTTTTAAAACAAAAACTTACTTCTTTTGATCTTTTTTTTTTATTCTTTTTTTCAGAGGAAAAAAACATATCTTGATTCATTTTTTATTTTCAGTAAATGTGTATTATTTTATTAACTTGTTTGGGAAAAAAGACAAAATACTGAGTAAGATGCATAACTTTAATGCAAAATAAGTCACTTTGGATAAAGTTTTAACGCGCCAAATGCATAAACTGTAAAGATCTTGTTCATGCACCATGACACACTGCAGATTTAAAGCGGATCACCCAAAGGTTTGTGCATTAAAAACTGAATTAATAGTTCCCACTGAATCCTAGATCATAGACGGTCACTTTCTCAGATGAGCATTCAATGTGAAGCTCCAATGAAGGAAGATGGATGGGGGAAAAGGAAGAGGAGAGGTGAAGGAGAGCAGCACTGCTCTGTTTTACGGCTCATTAAAGAGCATTTACAGTCACACACATGACCACCACACACCACACACACCACACCACACACTGACCCCTTTAGTTTCCACAGCCCACCCTGACTTCCCCAGCCGAGGCGGATCCTAACTTCATTATCCCCCAGTTCAGACCACAAAGTGTCACAAACCTTAAAACTCAATCTAACGTTTCGTTAAAGCAACCAATCTTTAAAACCAACAAACCCTTCCATATTTTCCCAGTCCCAAGTATTGCTGCTGGGTTTGGTTACAGGTGAAGTTTTCATATGCTTGTTTTCTACTGCATGAACTTTTATTTCAAAACAATGTGTTTTTATGACTAAAGATCAATTACTCCTGCATTACAAGCTCTTAATGCAGTTTTCCATCTGAGATTAAAAAAACTTCTATAAAGCATAATTATGCTGATCAAAATCTAAACATTAACTCTGATTATTTACACAGTGACACATGAACAGGATGGAAATAAAAGAGTTAAATTGTTGTGATCACTTGCGAATATATGATTATACTGAGTTCTAATTGTATTAAATAGTAGGAAAAGGCTCCTGAATTTATCAATGTATGCGAACAATATACTGTGAGATACAAGCCTGTTGTCCTAAATCTACTTTGATTACCCAAAAAAAAAAAAAAAAAAAAAAATCTCAATACATGTTTCTTCTGTCACAAAATAATAAAAGAAATAGAAAAATCTTAAAAATGTGATTTTATTATTTTAATTGTATAAATTAATCCAGAATTATATTTCGTTTAAAGAGTTTTCAATTCACATGAGAAAAAGTAAATTCAGAATTTTTTTTTTAAAAAAAATATATATAAAACAAACTGAGAAATTAAAAAAAAAGTAAAAAACAAACAAATTCACATCCTAGTCATCAAAGCTAGGTAAAATATTTTAAATCATCAATTTTTTTTGGATAGCATTGTGATAAGACCAACCACTAAAGTGCTTACACCTTTTATTTTTTATTTTTTTAAAAGGGAGTTATATATTAGATTTTATAATTGTCCCCCTTATTAGATCCCAAAGACCAGATTTATTAATCAAATCCTCTCAAAAAAGAAAGAAGAAAAGAGAGAAAAAGGTAGTAACACTATTTAAACAACCCATCATTGTGACACCTAATGTTTAAAGTTTATGTTATCTTACAATTGACCCCATAAATGGAGATGAAATGTGCTTTATAACACGAATTACAGCTCTGGAGTTTGGGTCTTTGCTCATTGCTGGATCTGCATGATATCTGAGCATTAGCCTACCCAAGCAAGTACATGTCATGTAAAACATTTTAAAAGGTGTGCATCCACACCCTATACCCCAAACATATGCAATGAGGTTTAAATTCTGACGAGGTTTTTACACTATTAAAATATAAGTGATACACACTATATACACCACCGTTCAAAAGTTTGAGCTCAGTAAGGCTGCATTTATTTATCAAAAATACAGAAAAAACTGTATTCTTGCAAAACGTTATTACAATCAAACCTAAGGTTTTCTATATTTACTATCCTGTAAAATATAATTTAACACAAACCTCCTTGCTGAATAAAATTTTAATTTCTTTCAAAAAAAAAGAAGGTTAAAAATTTACTGACCCCCAAACTTTGAACTGTAGTTATTTTGTTAGAAAAGGATTACATTTAAAGAAATGCTCCTTCTTTTACACTTTGTATCATCAAAGAATCATGGAAAAAAAGTATCACAGGTTCCAAAAAATATAGCAGCTTTCACAACACTGATAATAAATCATCATAATTAGAATGATTTCGATCGAGCATGGGACACTGAAGACGGGCTGAATGATTGCTGAAAATACAGCTGTGCATCACAGAATACTTACATTTTTTATGTATATTAAAACAGAATTACATTATTTAACATTTATAGTTCCAATATTGCCTTTTCCTGTATTTACTGATTGTAAATGCCGCTTAAGAGCATAAGAAACTCCTGTAAAACATTAAAATCTTCTGTCCCAAACAGTAATTCTGTTCTCATATTCCACTGAGATCAACACTTGAACACAGAGTTAATGAAAACCACACACCCAGGTTTCTCCAAGTCCTTCCTGTATGCGCTGGTCACATCCTGCTGATCCTCCGATGATTTTCTCCCTCATCTGCCTCCTGACACCTCCCACCCCCCCCCTCCCCTCCCACACTGTTTTGTTCTCTCTGCCTGTCCATCTGTCTGACCGCGGCTCTTTTCTCTCAAAGCATCAGACTTCTTGACAAACAACATGAAGTCTGGACTCGTTATAGCAGCTTTTTCTGGTCATTTAACACGAAAGAGACTGTCTGAACTGCTTATATTATATTATATTATAGTATATTATTATATTATATGATATTATATTCTATTATTCTATATTATATGATATATTCTATATTATATATATTAGTTATATTGAAACAAACAAGCAGTAGGAAGAGTGTTTTATTACAAACAAGCAGTAGGAAGAGTGTTTTATTTTTATATTATATTTATATATCTATTATATTATCTACTTATATTTATATTCTCTTATTATATAATTCTATTATCTATATTATCTTTATATTAGATTATAGTCTATTATATTATATAATATTATATTATCTATATTATATTATCTGATTCGATATAATTATATTATATTATATTAGATTATTCGATATTATATTATATTATATTAGATGATTTATACTATATTATTATATTTTTATAATTAGATAATATATTAACACTATCTCTATTTTTAATTCAACCACATCAACAAACTATAAAACCTGGATAGATGAGGTATCTATTGTGTGTGATGTTCAGATCTGGAAAATCGTTTAATTAATAAATCATAAAGCAACCCATGGATATTTGTTAATATTTTTTCTATATTTTATACAGTCCTATATATTGCTACATATGCTATCTACAGAATTTTAAAGTGATTTGTTTAAAGCTGGAAAGGTCATGTAAATAAACAAAATCATAAAGCACCCCATGGGCTTTTTACACATTTTTGTACCAGTTATCTTTATACGTTTGTCTAGATATGCCCATTTTAATAGTCTTATAGTAAATATAAATTGAGAGTAAATCATATTTGTTTACAAATAAATCACATATGACTGAACAAGGGGCACTTTGAATATGGTTTGTATTTTAATGGAAAATTAATATTGTTTATATCAGTTCATGTTGATTTTATTATAACATATATAATACTAAAATAATACTAAAATACTATTAATCACATATATCATATATTTTACTTTAATTTTCACCTGCTTATCACTGAAACCTTGATATATGACTCGCCTGGTTGATTTTAAGGGATTTTTTTTGGAAAACCTGGCCTGTATTCAGCAAAACATTTTTCTTACCACTAAGAGTTCTCCTACAGAGACAGTACAAGAGTTTCCTCTTAAAAACCTATTCACAAAGCTGCTGAGACAACTTTTACTAAGGAATAGAGAGAAGTATTGAGCTCAGAGTAGGGGCGGGGTGTGACCTCGTTGCTATGGATGAATGTCATCATGCTTCCTAACTACACACACAGTGATGGCTGATAGTCTTCTGTCTGAGATTTATTCATAGGAAAGTGGAGAGCGCAATATTATGCTGCCATATTCAAATAAAGATTTTAAAATAAAATGTTCATTGCCACATTCAAATAAGATTTAAAAATCAGGCTAAGTGTCACTAATTAAACAAGTAGGCTATATATTCATCGAATTGTCAGCCTCTATGTATGCTTCTCTAACAATTAGTCCAATATGCATTGAGCTGCCCTCTGGCTAAAGATTTTTCTGGTCAGTAGAAGTCGTTGCTATTTTAAGCATTATCAACTATTAGTTCCACACTTTTATTATAAACCATAATCAATCATAATAGTCGACCTTTATTGCCTACATAGTCTATAAGCACTCAAGCCGATGCAAAAAAGGCTTTGCCACAGCTGCACGCGGAAATATAATCTTATTATGTTTCGGGAACAACAGCACGTACACTGCATTAACATTTAATTTATGTACACATCGTAATTGATTGTTACAGTAGTTCTTTTCTGTTTTCGGTTTAAGAGATAAAGTCGGCACACTGACTCATCGCGTGCGCCCTGTATGCATGTTTCTATGGATTCACATACTGTGGTGTATTTGTTTTTTATTTGAATTGTTCATTTAAAGTTTCACTCTCTATAGGATATATTTCTCTGTCTGTAATAAGACAATCATCACTGTTTCGAAGTAAAGCGCTCAAGTTTCCACAGAGTCTGAGACGGCAGAAAGCGCAGCATGTTTGCTTTCATTATTTTTACAAAAGCGCCACACTTAGTTCTATTCTGAGTGCACCCGATAACACGTAGAGTCTTCACAGATACAATTGCATTTACTCTTCTTCTGTAGACAAAAATAACGAAGTATTTAAAAGCAAATGACTTCACACTCCGCACAAACAATACACTTTTTTTTTCTAGGCTAACTTAGATTAGAGCTGCAGTAAAGTTTGCTACATACATACGATCTCAAGATTATAATCCATATTTGAGGTTGATCTGTAAGGTGACATGTGGATGTCCTGCCCTATGTCCAATACTACATACAGCCCAGCCGTTACTGAGTTGTCAGTCACAAACTCGTGATTCTGCACTCTCATGGGGCAAATTTTTTTTTTTTTGGGAATAAAGCGACTAATAAAATTTTGGTAACTGCATATAACAGCCCTTTCCTTCGCAAAATAGGATCCATGGCTGATGTAAGACATGCAAACATAAATAAAACCAAACGGAAACGCGAGAACAGCTATCTATTAAGGATATAATCAAAGCATTTGAAGTTGGGAAACCTCCAAACAAAGCTTTTTTAAAAGCTTATTATCGTCAAAAATGTTTCTAAATTTTTATATCCGAGTTAGATTGCTGACCACGCCATTTTAAGGATAGTTAAGATTTGGTCTTAGTGACCTTATTATCCCCCCCCCTCTTCATATTCCTAATGTTTCACAGATGTAGAGCTACAGTTTGCGATACATACCTTTTGTGAAATATTCTAGAACAAATGCAGGATTCCCTAAATTTAGGACTGACACGCCCACATACTTTTTTTAGATTATTTTAATCATGAATGAGTACTTTTTCCTAGATGTTTGTGAATATCGGACCTGGAAAATAATAAAATTATAATCAATAAATCATTAATGAATAAAATCCTAAAGGCACAAATGGCTTTTTATAAATGTGAGCAGCGTTCTAGTTATATGCCAATACTACAATATGTTATTGGGTAAAATTACGAGTAAAAAAACACCCATTTACAATCTTAATAACAAAGGGACTTCAAATATTGTTGTATTCTAATAGTTTTCTTCAAAATATTTTATATCATCCTATAAAATATTTTAAAAACTTTTTATACTTTAAAAAAAATAAAATTCCCCCCTCCTTCTGAGAAATAGAAGGTCGCGATTCAGTATCGATTATAAAAGTCACATGGCCGTGCTGTAAACAAGTTTAGATGAGCTTTTGAATGTTACTTTTGCCTAGCGCGATCTCAGATCTCTGTGTGCCATGGTTGTGTGTGTGCGCGCGCGTAGAACAGTGATTAAACTGAATGGTTTTTAAGCATTGGCCTTGTCCCACACACACACACCTCAGTGAGGTCGTACGGTCAACTGTAATATCTTTTATTCACGTAAACTTTTGAAAAGTTTAAAAAAATTTATGAAAAATCCTCCGAAACTATTGTGCAGGAAATCAATAGGCCTATTGTTGTTTTTATCCATATCATTTCAAAACATGTGTATGTACTGTACAAAGAGTTAATGCCTTCTGTAAAAAATGCCATTAAGGTGGGGGGGGGTGTGTGGGGGAGGGGGGTGTGCACAGGGTAACCAAAAACAATTAAATACGGCACGTCATGCCAAAAAAGGTTGCCTGACCCCTGGTTTAGGAACAACTGCTGGTTCATCCTAATACAGACACAGATACTATGTCATTTTGCCATTGCAACAGATCCAAACATTGGCTTCACTGTACTAGTGTGAATCTTGTGAGCTGCTATTTAGCAGGAGTTAACTGGCGTTCTTGCAGTTTTAGCTTGCAACACAAAAAAGGAATTGTACTGTACTGTAAGCCATAACAGCAGAACCCCTACCACGCACACATAACACACACACACCACAGGCCGCATCACGACCGTCTGTGACAAGGAGTTGGTACACAAGTTTCCACTGCCCCTGTGAATGCCAGCATGTGGAGCTTCAGCGCCGTTTATGCCCACATCACTACACACACACACACACACACACACACCACAGCATAAACTGAATGATGTACGACTGTAACTCGGAGGTAAGTTAGATGCGTTGCAGTGTTTCAGATAAGAACCACTGTATTTCCTGTAAAGAAAACCAAAACGTATTATCTCACCACGCTCAGCACGTATTCTGGAAACCCCGTCATAAACCAGAGCGCTTTAACACCTCACTTTTCTCACACGCCTATCTGTGGGCGAGCCTCCATCAAACTATTCTGGGCGGAGCTTTTTCACATCTAGCTGCCTTAAAACATGCCATAAGGTTTTTTTATTTAGGATGAATTATTTATCCACATTGTATGAGAATTGTCTCAGCTTCACAATACATCACCAACCATCTACATATCTACACAAATACACACCACACACACACACTACACACACACACCAACACATGCATAAAATACTCAGTCTCTTGCTTTTAAATTTTGACAGCACTGGCACAAAAGATCACGGTCAACTGTCCTTGTCGCTCGTGGCCATGCCTAAGCATGTCAAATATTATGTGAAAGGCGTAAAATAGTCAAAAGAACTAAACCTAAACTTAAAACTAAAAAAACAACATATTTTATAGTACAATGAATCATTTCTCATTTGCATTTAGTTTTACTTGTACAAAATCGTAAACTGAAATGCCAATTAAAACACGAGGGACGATTAAAAACCAACTGTTCAAAATTACAAATTACTAAACTTGAACTAAATTCAAAATAAAAAAAACTCTTTCAACTACTTAAAAAAAGAAGAGTTTCTCGATGATACTACACTCCATATTAACCATAGAGAATTGCATTTTCTTAAAAAAATTTAACCAATATAGATATTTTTTCTGGTTGTTTTCGAGTGCGGGAAGAAGAACAAGCAACAAACCAGTTTTATTTTATCATCAAGTAAATTAATAAGTCAAATATATAATAAAATGCTATCATAAATGTCATAAAATATAATAAAATATAATAAAGGTTTTTTTTTTTTTCCTTGATTTTTTCATCAATATATAATAAAATCTCATACACTCATGTTCAATATTTAATTCTTGTTTCTTTATATATGTTTTTTTTTTTTTTCATTTTTTTAATAGTCAGTTCCGCTAACATTTATTTTAAGTAAACAAAAGACTTTTTAAATTACTATCCATAGCCCCTGTTTAAAACTTGAGTTGCAGAAAGTAAAATAACAGTAAGCGCAGAAACTAAAGACTGGCATGTTCTGTCTGTAAAATTCACCTGAGACTGCAGTTCTTCTAAGAGCCCTTTGGCTGTCATTCCTAAGACAAAGTTGCAACTGTGGCTGACTGCTTACTTCCACTTCTGGATCAGCCGCCGGGATCTGCTGCAAAAGCATCTGCTGATTATTATTCATCTCACCATCCAGACAAGACAAGTGCTGACCAGACGAGCAGAGAGAGAGAGAGAGAGAGAGAGACTAGAGAGGTGACCTGGATCTCCTGCCCACCTTTACAGGTGTAATTGTTTTAAAAATCTTCAGTGTGCAAACGTTAATCGGGATATTATACAGAAGGCTGCATAATGAACTTCCCTGCAAGTTCAACAACTCATCTGGCAGACGGCCAGTACACTACACACATGACACCTAAAGCTGCTGTTTGCGATGTTTAGATAGTTTCTTGTGTGGTTCTGACTCACACAATGATGTGAGTTTGGATGCGGGTCTATCTGTGTGCCTGACAATAGAAGATGAGGGTAGGAGCACACGAACCTGTTTTGGAAACAATCCAACAAAAATTACAATAGGGTTTGTTTAATTAATGGTGCATACATTAACTATCGCTTCCAACCTAAACTATAATTCAAAAGTTTAGGGTTTTTTAAAATGTTTTTTGGAAGCAAGTTTCTGCTCATCGAGTCAGCATTTGTTTGATCAGAAATTCTGTAAAAAGGAACTATTATTAGAATCTAAAATAGCCGTTTCTATGTGAATATCTGTAACGTGTAATTTATTTCGTGATCGCACTGGATTTTCAGCATCTTTACTCCTCAAGACAGTTCTGATTATTATCAATGTTGAAAACAGTTGTGCTGCACAATCTTTATGTTGAACCATAATAATTTGCATTTTCTGTAAAAAATTAAATATTTTTTCCAAACAAGCAACAAACCAGTTTATTTATTTTATCATCATATATCATGTACAAATATATAATAAAATGGCCATATAATCAATGTAATAAAATATAATAAAATATAATCCATTTTTTTATTGGATATTTGATTCATTTAATTACATTTAGAATTAAATTATTATCAATGTGAAACAGTTGTGCTGCCAATATTGATGGGAAACCATATTATTTTTTTGTTTTTCAAAAAAAAAAAAACAGATTTTTTTGATAAATATAAAGCTGAAAAAGAACAAATTTTTTGAAATACAAATCTTTGCGACATTATAAATGTCTTACTGTCACTTTCATCAGTTTAATTGCATCCTTGATGAATAAAAGTATTAATTTCTATAAAAAGACCACAACCCACCTTGTTTTCGGGACTGCTCTCTTCACTTTACCTGTTTCACACAGTCACTCGTAGTTGTCAATAATCGTAAAGAAGACGGAGGTATGAGACTCTGCAAGTAGTGTCTTAACCCAAAACCTATACAACACAAACCTGTATTCAAAGAAGACACTCACACATCGCTGACCGACCCCCACACACATAAGTTTCTCACAGCCAAAGCAGGATCCTGTGAAATCTTAACATGTCAACTATCGTCTCGAGTCACTGACATCACAGCAATCACACTCATCGGACACAACACAATCATCATGACCGACAACCTCGACAGACACCTTTGCATATATATATACTGTATATATACAGTATATATATTATATATATATATATATATATAGATATATATAACACACATATATAATATGTTTGTAAAATGACACAGCTTTTTAAAAGGTTGCTAAAAAAAGAACATTATTTTTGTTATTTGGGTGGTAATGAATGTTTTATTTATTCAGTTTAAGGTTCAAAAACACATTATTTTTCCACATAATGTACATTATTGTTTCTCCTCTATGCCCCACCTTCTGAAGCGTGATCGATTTTTACAGCTCATCGCTCCTGAAGCGAGGTGTGCTCTGATTGGCCAGCTATCCAGTGCATTGTGATTGGCTGAATACCTCAAGCGTGTGACGGAAATGTTATGACCTTTACCATACTGTGATGCCGAGTGTCCTGGTGCGATGAGACAAAAACCAATCAAACCCATTACAAACGAGGCATTTGTTGCATCCAGTGGAGACATAATTACTGATTATAATGATTTATACTGTGTTTTTACGCGTTGTGTTGTGTATCACGCTGCGTAAATATAAAACCATGTCTGCATTTGTGATTGGAGAAAGGACAAACAACAAGCGCTACTCTACACTGCTCAAAACTGGCGTTTGAATGACAAATTCTTTAAATATGAAAACGTACTTACAGGCTGTGAGTCAGAAGCACCAGACTGTGCTTGCAAAGTTGGAATTGCTTACTTTACAGAAACAGACACACCGGCATTGTAGGCTACTTTCCCAGGAAACAGTCCTTGTCCTCCATAAAATGCGCTGCACACATCTGAATATTTGGGTTGAACTGTTCTCGAACAGTGTTGTAATACAACTTAACACTGATGATTTCTGTTCTAGTCATGTCCTCTTTTGGAAGGTCAAACAAAGTAGTTTCGCTTTAACAGTGAAACACACAGCATCTATACGACATGGCGCCGCGACTACAGCGAGAATCAAAGTTACGCCTTCTTTCTTTGCATGAACATTTGGGCAGCGTTATGCAAATCTTCCCACACAGTGGCGTGAGAGAGATGTGAAGTGATGTTTAAAAACGAGGCATTTTAGGAGGGCGTGGACGAGTCTTAACTTTTATAAAGAATATCTCTTTGGGTTTAAGACTTTAGTCTTGGCAACTTTACAGATCTTATCTATTCACAAACAGCATGTAACACTCCAAAGAGAAAGGAACATTTGAAGTTGCATCAAATGACCCCTTTAAATATCTGAAAGTACACTCTTAACATCAGTCAGTCAGTCAAGCATTATAATATGCCAACCAGCTGCTTTGGCACTGGACTGAAATAAAGCTCTATGCTCTTGGCCAGACCTCACAGCCAATCAGACATGACATAGCCTAATTAATATTCATGACCCAAGAATGGCTGGCAAACCAGGGACCACAGGCAATTATGACTGAATTAGAGTCACAAAAAATTAGTCACACTCTATTAGTCACACTAATTTTCAATATGTTTGCGATGGAATATTATTTTATTGCATTTGCTCTGAAATATAAGTAAATTACTGAATTTATCAGTGCCACAGCTGATTGACAATCATAAAAGTCATGACATCATGGTTTGTCAGGTCAGTTTATAACGATTTTCAGTGATTTGAGTGACAGCGATTATCCTGATATTAAAAATAATTATGTAAATTAGCAGCTATGTAACACCTACTGCAGTTATGAACTCGTTATCAAGCTAAAAAAAGTGCCTTTTTTTAGCAACAAGAAAACTGATTCCTTTTCAAAACAGATTCTTAAATTATAAAAATTTTTTTTTTTTTTTTTTTTTATATTATTTTTGATCTTAATCTTTTTTTTTTTTTTTTTTTTTTTTTGGGTGTGTTGTGTGAGAGAAGATTATTGATTTTAATAAAAAAATATATAAATAAACAAATAAATGATTCAATTAAAATGAATTAATAAAAAATAAATACAAATAAATAATCTTAATAATAACATAAATAACCTGGTTTATAATCAATGATATTAAAATGATGATGAAAATGTTGATGATGAAGATGTTAATTTAGAGTGAAAATTTTTAAATTAATATTTTAATAAATATATATTTATATAATAAAATTAATTAATAAATGCGAGATATAATAATAATAATAATCAGATTTTCTACGCGTTATTGCACCAGCTCGCAGCCTATACGTTAATGTTTACACGTTGTAAGGTATGCAACATACTGTTTTTTTTTTTTTTTGTTTTTTTTTTATTGATTGGCTGATTTTAACATTGATATTAATATTGATTTAATATTGTGCTGGTGGATCCTGCAGCCTTGCTTTTTCAATGCTGCATATTCTGGCCTGCTGTAAAGTACACACTTCACACCAGTCACTTGAACAAAACAAATGATTGCAGAGGGTCACTTTTTCAAATCTGTGCTAGGCGTGTAAGAGAAGGCGTCTACAGATCTGCAGAAAACCACAGGCTCTCTCCAGAGACAAACGAGATCAATTCAGTCTGGCCAGAGAACAAACCCCTTCTAACACACACACACACACACACACACAGTCACTTCACTCACCAGAGCAGTCATTCCCCTTATCAGAGATTTGAATGGAAACCTCTAACAGTGATGAATAAAGTTGAGTGTGGTTCATCATCCAGCACCAACAAATGCGGGCCGATTCTCAAATCAAGAGAGCTGGTGCTGTTGCTTTACTCATTTCCAGATGCTGGACCAGAAAACAGCTGAAAAAACCCCAAGTAACCACAGAGGAGTAAACATGCAAAAACAACAACAAACTATCTGCAACCATAGCCAATGCCCTGGCAACCACACACAGCACCATAGCAACTGCATAGCAACACCCTGGCAACAATCTACAGCACCATAGCAACACCCTGGTAAAACAATAAGAACAACCTTGCTACTGCATAGTAACATGCTAAAAATGCATGCTAAAAAATGAGAAATCCCAAGCAACTACATAAAAACATGTTAAAAGACATCTTAGAAAACACATATCAATGCCCTGGCAGCCATCCACAGCACCATAGCAACTGCATAGCAACACCCTGGCAACCACTAAGGACACATTTGCTACTAAATAGCATCATGCTAAAAAAAAATTAGAAACCCTAGCAACTGCATAAATACATGGTTAAAAACACATTAGAAACAACACAGCAATGCCCTAGCAACGATCCACAGCACTACAGCAACTGCATAGCAACATCCCAACTACCAGAATACACTACATACTGTTCTACATAGTAACATGTTAAAAAAATTAAAACCATAGCAACAGCATTAAAAATGACAAAAACATCCTTAGCAACCACATAGCAACGCCCTGGCAACCAATCACACCACCATAGCAAAACCCTGGTAAACAATAAAAATGCCCTTATGCGCTACTGCATAGTAATATGCTAAAACTAAAAATACATGCTAAGAAAATCACAAATCCCTAGCAACTACATTAAAACATGGGTAAAAATGTAGAAAACCCTAGCAACTACATAAAAACATGATTAAAAAACACCTTAGAAACTACATAGCAACACCCCTTGAAACAATCCACAGCACAATAGCAACTGCATAGGCGACCTCTGGTAACCAATTTAACAACTATAGGACTACATACAAAATGCTAAAAAAAAAAAAAAAAGAGGAACCCTAGCAACTGCATAAATACATGGTTAAAACACCTTAGAATCAACATAGCAACGCCCTGGAAACAATTAACAGAACCATAGCAACTGCATAGCAACACCCGGACAATCAGTCATACTGTTCTACACAGCAACAATGTCTAAAATAATGCTTAAAAAACCATAGCAACAGCATTAAAAATGAACAAAAACATCCTTAGCACACCCTGCATAGCAACACCCTGGCAACCAGTCACAACACTCAGTAGAGACGAGCAGCATCTCACATCAAACTCTTTCCACATGTACTGCAATCCCACATGAAATAAGGCTGAGCAAACGAGGACTTCTTGGTGGCTTGTTATTTTCTCTGCAGGGCTGAGTGATGTCGGTATGACCTTAGCGACCAGCTGCTGTTTACTAGACTCAGTCCCATACTCCATACTTACTGCTTTTTTGAGGAAGACCTCAAAAGTAAAATCACTCATATCCAAGCAGTAAGGGAGAGGGACAACCAGCACTACACACACACACACACACACTGACAGATAAATCTCCAGAACTCTAACAGTCTATTAAGAGGCTCCATCTGGAAGAACCAGGACATCCCTAAAATAAGCATGCATACATACATATATAATCCAGGAAGATATTACACAAAAGCGCTCCCAAACCTTTCCACCACACAAACACATGTGGGGCCTATAAAGGCTATATGCAGTACACTCTCAGAAAAAAAAGGTACAAAAGATGTCAATGGGGCAGTATCTTTTCAAAAAGTACTATTATGCACCATTTTAAGTACTAAAATATGCATGCTTTCGGTATGCATGCTTTATAAGCACCCTTTACGGTTGAAAAAAGGTCCAAAGGGGTTTCTTTTGAAAGGGTCCCGTCCCAGTGACAACTTTTGTACCTTTTTTCTGAGAGTGTGGCTACAATTAGTCTAAGAGAACTTGATTTTATCATAGTACGGCTGCAACTAATGATTGTTTTATAATCAATTAGTTGGCTGGTTATTTATTCGATTAATCAGATAAAGAGCCTTACAAATACCACGTGTTGCCCAATGCTGTCCTTCAAACAGACTTGCCAAGTAAATGCTATAAGCATTACTGTATGGTGAATATATATATATAGCTTTGCTATACATTATGTGCAAAAGGAGTTATAAAGCACAGTTTAAATGGAGAGTTTAACGGACAAAGCCAGTTTAAATCCCTACACTAAAAAGGTAGATAATAATGAAAACGATAAACAAAAAACACAAACTCAGTGTTAACAGATTCAGTTAACACATTCAAAAATGCTTGAATTACATGTTGACTTTTAACCCTAAATTTAACATCCAATATCAGCAAATGAATATTTCTGCGCTGCATTTTAAATTTTTCCCCCCTCTGTACTGTGTTCAGTCTGTTTGAAGCCCCTGTTATTTTGGTAAATTCATTTAACGCAGACTTTCAGCATAGGCCTTCATGCAAAATAGAAACACATGCATGCAACACATCTGTCAAAGTGCTTGACAGGATGAGCCATGTTAAACATTTTGCTAATGCATTAGTTTGAAGTTTAAAATAAAGCATTCGCATGTTTTGGTCAGCTTGGATCACGACCCTTTCCTGAAGCAGTTCACTCACTCACTGTTTCTTCCACTATTAGATTCATTAAGATTAATTTTGTCCATAGAAATGCATTATTCAGTGGTATAATTTGACGCAACTGGTGGAAGTGTTCCTTGCACGGTGGGGGGACGCGACTAATCACTAATGAACCCGGTGAGATTTTCATTATCGAATTTTTCCATTAGTTGTTGCAGCCCTACTCATAACTCAGTTTTGACAAAAAGTACTTATTGCTTTTCAGATATTGATTTTAGATTTGCGTCTCTATATTTATAAGGTTACTGAAAAATTCCAAGTACAACCAAAATCTATTCTACACACACCCCTAAATAGTCTGAATCGGCCATTTTTTACACTTCTAGGAAAAAATGTTCTGTGCAGAAGAATATTTACTTTCAGAGTGGACTCTGAGCTTTGTAACCTTGCAGATCTTTTTATGCTAAAACAGCAACATTTCCCCACACTCAACTAAAGTTGAAAAAAAAAGAGAAAAGGCATAATAGGTTTGCCATAGTGTTGTATTGTTTTTAGATGATGTCTCATTAAAATGACTTCTATTAACTACCATAAAAGAAAACCTTCTTGCATGGTTAGAATTTTTTTAAAAACTCCCAAAGGGAGGTTCTGGCTGATTTAGTTTCATGTCTGGGGACATCAATTTATGTCCCACAAGTATTACTGCAGTACAGTGAGAGTAAACCCACACACACACACACACACACATTTAATACACAGACAGAGTCATCTGGTAGCTGGTGGAGCCATAAAAACCACAGAGAGTCATGGGCCAATGGCAACAAATGAGAGTAATATTTTTGATTTCCCACTTTAGGTTTAGCCTGGTTTTCTGGATTTCACCCAGAAGGCCAAAAAATCCAGAAGAGCCTGGAAAGAGTTTCTCTTTTAAATTCACAGAGGAAGTACACATCCATTAAAAACAACCTTCCTGCTGAAAAGTGTAGTTTGGAACAGGCTTTTGAACCTACATGCTGGTCCAAGCCGTTTTTTTTTTACTTAGTTCTAGCATCTATGTTGTCGTAAAATGTAAATGTAACGAAACTAGTCTCAACAAGTCTTGCTGGTTAAAATGAACTGATCAAATGAACATCTCAATGGGATAAAAAGTACCAAGCCAAAGGCTTAAAATGCAAATGAAATTAGCTCCAATAATATATTCCATTAAAAATTCAATCTTAAACTAGTTTAAAAGCCTACGCCACGCACAAAAAAAAAAAAAAAAAAAAAAAAAAAAAAAGATTTCAAAAATTAGTATTTTTTTTTTTTCTCTGTTTAGAGTACAAGACAAAAAAACGCAAAAAGTGAAAAAAATACAAAATGCAAAAAAAACACAAAAATAACAAAAACCTCTATAAAATTACTAAAACCTTAACTAAAATGTAACATGAAAGCAGAAATATATAAAAGCCCTTACTCAAAAAATATTAACAAAACTACAATAGCATCTCGGAACATTTTTAAATCAAGAAAACATTTATTTGAAGAAATATGTCTCTTTTTTTTTTTTAGAAAAGATTCGCCAATGCTGTCAAAAAACTAAACTTAATTCAAAGGGAAAACTAGTTTTGTTTTTCTATATTTGTTTTTGATTGTTTTAAGAATGAGGTCACTTACACTCAATCTTTTTCATTCTTTTTAAAAAAAAATAAATTAATCATGTGATTTTTGCTTCTAATTTCCTCAAGCATCTCATTTCTAAGGTTTGTTGGGATACAATTTATTGAAAATAAGACTAAAAATACACTTTTTGTTGTGTGTAATATTGTGGTTTCAAAGCAACCAGCATCCAGGGATCACATGGCAGCAAAACATCAAAGCTAATGCGTGCATTCTTTATATAGTACCTTCTTTGATCTAGCGTTCGATACAGGAACGTATCAACCCATGAAAGTTTGAGGTCGGGACTATCTGTTTGTCTGACTCAAACTCTGAAGGAAAAACATGCATTTTTAAATCACTTTTTAGTGATGTTATTAAGCTATAGAAATGGAAATTTTCTAGTACCTCAAAGTGAACAAAATGAAATAAAAAACATGCACCAAAAATAATTTCCACGGAGTATCTCATGTGTCCTGGCTTAACCCCTTGAAACCATTTACTTTAGGCCATTTGTTCTCTCTGCGAGGGAAAAACAGTGGCTCAAGCGGCAATGGCATCATACAGCAAGAGAGAGCCCTGGGGATTACACCGATCTGTGTGTGTGTGTGTGTGTGTGTGTGGAGAGAGTCTTCAGAAAGTATCCGCTTTTGCAGGAATCCGCACATTTTTCCAAACAGTCCAAAACCTCAAGCTATCTTCTTTGTTCATCTTAGTGGACTTCAAATGCAACATAGCGCCAAAACACACATGCATTCATGCACTATCCTGCGAGTGCCCTTCCCCTCAAGCGATCCATTCAGTCTCTCTGCTGCTCCTCTGATGCACTTTTGCTGAACGTTTAACCTTGAAAGGTGTGCTTTTGATATGCAGGAACTGTATTAAGTTGTTATATAGAAGTCTACACATTAACTGTGCTCAAGTCCTCTTGGGAAGTTCATATTTGGGATATCATAATTGACATCAGATGCGAGTCACTTTAATCAGAACAAGATGGCAATGTAACATTTCTACAAAAATTCAAAAAAAAGACTACTTCTTCAAAATGATTAATAAATGAAGGCACACATCTAAGTGTTTTTTGCCTTTTTAAACGCTTTTTTCTAGTACTGAAGGTGTGCTGTAAATTTAATATTATATATAAGCTGATAAAGCTAGCTAAGTTGCATGTATAAAATACATGCACAATAATTACAATAAAATATGCATAATGATTCAATTTTAACAATAAACGACAAACCTTCAAAGACAGGTTAATCGATTGTCCAAGCTTTTGTTGAACTCATCTGTTCACATTGATTCAACTTTTTAAAATAATCGTGGTAAACAGCAAAACTTTTTGTTGAAAAACCACATTACCCATGATGCTGTGCAAAAACTTCCACCAATCAGACAGCCGCATAAAGCAAAGCGCAAGAGAGATCTTTAGCTCCGCCCACTCCCACTGTGTAACGCTGTGTAATTGAGTCAATCTGTGCTCTCAAAATAACTAAATATTTGTAAAGCTATTTTGTAGGAAAACTTACAACCAAAAAGCTTTAAATTAATAGTTTTATTTTTCTCGTCATATTAAATTCAATTATATCATTTGCAATGCTTCATGGACTGTAGTTCTTTCCCTCATTTAATGGTTAAGTTCACAGACTTGTATCTTTGCCCTTTTGTCTGTTTTCAAAATTTATTGCTTCACATCAAATTTTATAATGTTGTGACTCTCCTCGTAGCTGGTTGGTTTGGTTCATAGAGTATAATGCTTTAAGAAGACTTTTAGAAACCCAAAATAACTAAAAAAAAGTGGGCAGGCACTAATGCAGTCTATTGGCGATTGGTTCTTTATTTAGAAGGCGGGGCTTATTCTGTGTTGCAGTTTCTCCTCATAGTAAAAGCACACTGTCTTAGTATTTCTTAAGACTTTGCTTGAATGCACCTGACATGCTTAATTACGAACTTCCCAAGAAGGCCTGAATGCACCGAATTTGTGGAGGCTTTCATTCAACATTTGCAACATGACTTGAATGCACTGATTCACATTTCCAATTTTCACATTTCACAATTCAAATCCACTTCACATTAGTAAACACATGTCTCTGTGACTCACCTGTGTCTTGTCTGAACTGATGCATGGACTGCAGGTCTATGACGAGGGTGCGAGCTGCGGATCCACCTGCCCCAGTATGACTGTTCCTCGTGCGTCTCCCTTCAGGACGTTTTCGATGTGATGGCAAACAGCAGCGCTGTACGGCCTCCAGCGGCCGTGTTCATTTAGCCATTCCCAAACCACCACCCTAGCCATGCTCTGAGACGAGTATCCGCCTCCCAGCGACACCAAAGCCCCAGCGCCGGGTCGAGCCATTCGATTCAACTCCACACCAACAGCAAACAGAATGGACTTCGTCCCAGTATACGCAGGGAAAAACGTTCTAAGAGAATGTTCCTATTGACACATTAACACATTGTGAAGATTCAAAACTCTTGATTTTGCTTAAGAACGAGGTAAAAAAACTGCAAAAGTCGATGCCCTCCTGCAGCAAAACGATTAGACGCTGCTCTGTTCACATGAGGATCCGCTGCTGTAACTGAGTTTGCCCACATAAACCAGATTAGTCTCTAGTATTCCAGCTCTGGAAGTAGCTGATCATGCCTCTGCGAATACTACCATCCGCCTCACAGAATAATCCAAATAGATGATCAAGATGGAGTCGGTCACTGCTATGATGCTCAGCATAATCTACAGGTCCTGAAGTCCAGTTATCTGGTCTAGATTCAGTTGAAGGAGAGACACGCTGCTCTTGGACAGGACTGCCAGATTTGCATCCACGAGGGTCTGCAATACTATTCATATATATGACGACAGAAAAAGAGAGGAAAAGCAGCCCAAAAAACTAATCATAATCAAACTTCATTTTTTGTGTGGTTCCCACTATATGATTGTAGAATTTTCCATTAAAAAATAATATAATTCTATCATGGCTGCTGTGTCTTATCACTTTGGAATTGGTTGTTGTGTTGTTTGTTTTTTGAGATTATTGCATGTTGCAGTAACACCTCTTGCATTGAGAATCTGTGATGCTTTGATGCGAAAATATTTAACTGTGGAATACACGTATTTGAAAATCTGGAATCTAATTCATGCAGTGTTAAAATCAAGAGTAGTTTTTTTAAACATCGCTTGAAGTTATCTCATATATGAAACTCCTGTGCCCTGGCATGATCCAAGCTTGTTTTATAAGTTTTCTAAAATGTATGGTACATATTCAATTATAAATATCATCATATTAATTTCAAGTGTCTTAGCAAAAAAACAACAATAGTGATTACAAGGAATTGTTTTCATTGACAAAGTTTGAGATTCTTTGCCTAGTCATAGTAGTAATACTGTGAACATTCAATGACAAAACTGCCGACAAATCAATAGTCAGACATTGCATGTTAACATAGACTCGTCCCCGGGCATCTCAAGGCACACATTACAATCCACAGCACCAGGACAGCGAGATCCCAATTGGGATTTGATCCCCGCCTCCTGACACATGATTGCCCTTTAACAACCCTAAGGAGAGAAGCTGTATCCAGTTGTCAAAAACTGCAAAGACCTCTGTTTGGAGTGACATGAAGTACTCATCATACATCAAAGAACACCGCTGTTAAGTTCTCATATTACCAGACAATCATTCCAGAACAGTTCACCGAATGAATCAGATGTGGCCTCGAATCTGGTCATAATTATACGCCAGTTACTAGGCAAAGAATGCTGTCTGAGGTCCGGGTGTCTGACTAACAGGCATGCGTACGTGAAGAAGTAAAGGATTCTACTCATAAATCCGATCTCTAATTCAGTCTTGAACAGTTTACGACAAATGCATCTTGTTCGTTTCTCATATTGGTCTCCATCTCCGCGTCTTGCCCTCCGGAATTTGATCATCAGAAGCCTCACGGCGCAGGACACGCACACCATATAAGCAAACGGTAACGATGTCTTTGATCCACTAACGATGAATTCATTACTCGTTCTGAAACTCATGGGTTTAATGACGCGATTACGACTCGATGGGTGTTCTAAACGGACATGCACTTGAGCCATGGCCAGGGGAATTAACATTTGTGCCAGACCATTCTGAATACTCACAACGCACTCCCTATTGGCCACATAGAGCATTATTCGCTTGTCAGATTATCTGTATTATGTTGAGCGATTGTTTAATTCACACAGACGCAGAAATAGAGGAAACAAGGAATATGTACCGATCTGTGTGTGATATTGAATGTTCGTGAATACCTTACTCTGCACCGAGACCGGAGGTCAGAACAACGGAAAACAGAGCGAGAAAATAAAATACACTGAGTATAGCGAAGTGTTTCTAGATCATAATTTGCCCTAGACGCTAAACGAGACACAGCACACAAGTAGAGTCGGCACATTGGACACCGTCGTTCGTTGCTGTCAATATGACTGCTCTGTGGGCTGGTTGCTCTATGGTGTGATAGGCAGACATTCCTTCCGCCGCCTACCTGTTGCGCGCGGCGCGTGCTGTGATGCTGTGTGGGTTGCACTTGCCGTATCAGTCTATTATACCGCAAGCTGTAGTGAAAGAAGCAGCATTTTCAGTTCATGGAGAGCTTAATTACAGTATTCTTCCATGACAATGACCCTCGATTTAGCTCGCTGACCCTCAGTGGCCAGGAAATCCAATTGGATCAGGAACTTAATATTCTAATACTAAAGTATTCACGCTGTATAGAATATTATCCAATGGCGATGGATAATTAATCATGTTCCTGTACTTTCTCCATCTCAATGGCGGCGTAAAGCTTAAACATGAAACAACATGAAGATTTATCTGTTGCACTCAATGACTTCTTGTTCCACAACCGTATTAATGCAGTTTTTGATTAGGGTAATTTACTACCCCACAATAAATGCAGGGATTAACAAATGGATCCCCAGATGGGCGACGGAATCCTCTTTTCTCTGTTAATTTGGGTGGGGAGGGATATGGGAAGTGGATTTTTGTAAAGGATTAGATAACAACCGATTTTTCATTAACCACCAGGGAGGTCTTGTTATGGTGACAGTACATTATATTAGAAGTTTGTAATTGGTCGAGACTGGTTTAAAATTAATGTAGTCCTTTCATGTCAAAAATGGCTGGTAAAGCATGGCTCGGGGAGACAATACCACCAATGTGACTGCACCGAGCATTTGAGCTTTGTAGCGGTAAAAAACGCAATGTGGCGTTGTCATGTCCCTGGTAAGCGAACACTGACGTCTCTCCTTCCTTCTTTTATCTCCCCAATCATTACATCAATGAGAAATAAAATGCCACTGAAAACCAGCCTAGAGTGATGGAGGAAAAAGGCAAGCTTTAAAGCCATTCTCTTTCTTTTTAAAATGCAACGTCCATTCTTTTGCTTAATAATTCTTTCTATACTCCCTAAATTCGAGTATACCAACAGGTCTCTCTAGTCTTCTCAATCTCATTCCAATTTGTTGAAGATGCATCATGCTAATGGTCCCCCCCCTTTTAAAGAAGGGGGAGAAGGCCCCCCCCCCAATGCTATCATTAGATATTCAGTAATACTGTAAATGTTAGTCTTAACAAAAACAAAAAACTCTAAATCCCTAATATTTTTTTTTTTAATTGTTCATTGACTTACTCATAGTCAATATGATGCAAGCGTCTCATTTGTTATGTTAGGAAACCTCAGATGAAAATCAGATGTTTTTGTTCATAACCTACTTATCTGGGACCCGATAAAACGTAAGCATTAGTACAATAGCAGGCTGTACATGAAGGCTTAAACTGTACCTCTGGTTCCCTTTGAGCTCTCAGCATAAGAGCAGTGTGCTGGCATGACAGATTCCGATATAGATGTATTAAGTGATCAGATACGTAATAGGTGATCCTGTCCGATTTCAACTATGAAGTCACTACATCAGAGCATGTAAGTGATGTTTAAATAGGCTGAGTTTCCCACAGGGTTACCGTTGCACTGACTTCATACACCATCTAAAACAATTAGAATCTAGTGTGCAAGTTTAGTCTACTATGTTGGACATATGACCTTGAGAATTTGCACAGCTGTGATCAAGGCAATGCCTCCGGCCATATCATTATTAAAAACATTCCCAGACAGGGTGAACTTAAAGGAGCGAGACCAACAAAAATGCATGTTGGTCTTGTATAAATCTTGAATAAAAGGTGAATTTTCAGCACACTGGTATCAGTATCAACATGGGATATAGTTGGCTACACCAATCACTACTAATATAAGTGTTTTTTTTAGCCCATCAGCTATCCGTTTAGGGTTAAAGATAAAAGGCGTCCACTAGCTGAGTGTTTATAGGGCTCTTTTTTATGGCTATGAAAAATTACTCTTTTGCTCATAGTAATATTATTAGGAATGTTAAAAGTTCTTGCTAACAGTGGCGCTTACAATGTTATTTTTCATTTGATGGCAAATCTCTGAAGTCAGTGTAACATCGTCCTTGGCACTGACTCCAATATAAATTCATGTTGAAAAGAACAGCATTTATTGACAGTATGAACATTTTTTACTAAACACTGATATTCTGACAAGTTACTTCCTTACTGTGCAATATGATTACTTCTTGCAAAGGCTGCTTTCAATATTTTGTATTATGCAATGTCAAATATTTGTCCTCAATAAATACATATATTAGGGCGTCCTCGACTTAGGACTAAATTCTGCTAGGTGATAGTAGCCGTTCATTCAAATGATTAGTCTCGACTAATCGATATGTTTTAATAAACAATTTGAATGCATTATAGGAGCACGGTTCTGAAATTACATAGCCTAATAAGTGGTCAGTAGGTACACGGATAACCGCTTTGCTAACAGGCTATTCTCTAGAGAAGTATGCATGGACGTGTGTCAATAAGCATACCAGTAAGGAAAATGACTGCAGTAAAATGTTTTAAATAATGGCAAACGGCCGATCGAAGTCGGCTTGGTGTCGTCCTGCTGCTTTAGGTACATATCATTACAATAAGACCTCATTCGTTAAACTTTAGTTAATGCATTTAACTCACACAAATGAGCAATAGATACATTTGCTACAGAAGTGTGGACTTCATCTTTTGTTAAACAAATATACAAGGCTTAGCGCTGTTAGCTCATTAAACAACACAGTTGCCACTTTCGGATTTTCAACAATTTGTTATAAATATTGGCATACCTAAGATTAAGGAATAATCAGAAGAAATATTTCATGGCAAGTATGTGATCTAAGAATTTAAAAGTAACTAATGAAGCCCTAAATGTAAAGTGTGAATGACAATAAAGAATCAAAACCACTAATTCAACATAATATCTAGGAGCATGTAGTAGTCCAGATTTAAAAAAAAAAAAAAAAAAAAAAAAAAAGTTTTTAAAAAAGTAAATAGCTATTAGTTAAAAAAAATATTTAGTATGGCACTGTGATGAACACATAGCAAATACACATCGGAATGGCTATTTAAAATAATTAAAATATGTTTCTTCTTCTTTTAGAAAGTACAGCTGCTTTAGTTATGGGGTTTCCAGGGCTAAGGCTGCATTTTCTGCAGTTTAGAGACATCTGCTGTCAACGAGTGAATGTGCTTTCATTCAGCGCGTCTCTCACGTGTTCCTCCATTGTGCTTCTCTTGCTCGTTTACATCAGAGCTCACACACGTCTTTAAAGCAACATACAGCGGTGTTGTGCATTTTGACCAGTTGATGGGAAAAGTGTTCTTAAAATAAATTCCAAATTCTGAATAATTTGTAATATATAATTATTCTCGGTATTAAGAAGTGCCCACGATAACAATATCGTGCATATTCATTACCGTGATATATCCATTACCGAATATCGGCACATGTCTACTTTCAGCAATATACAGTATACTGGTCAGACTCAGACACTTGTGTGTTGGTGCTGTTGTTTTCTTTTGTAAGAAACAAATCCATCATTTTTAACTTCAAAGCACTGCTTCCAGCTACATGTTTGTGTGTGTGTGTGTGTGTGTGTGTGTGTGTGCCAAGTATTGGCCTAATTAAACATGCAGGACTCTATACTTTTTATTTTTATTTGTTTAGCACTTGTACATGCATATAGCCTACACTGCATTTAAAAACTGCATGAATAATGTTATGAGATTAATATATTT
This sequence comes from Cyprinus carpio, assembly GCF_018340385.1. NCBI lineage: Eukaryota > Metazoa > Chordata > Actinopteri > Cypriniformes > Cyprinidae > Cyprinus > Cyprinus carpio. Next base: position 1,988,851 of record NC_056604.1, read on the forward strand.
ATGTATAATAGATATAAATATAAAAACTGGAATAAATAAACAGAATGATACTTTTGAATGTGAAAAAAAAATTCAATCCATTCTTTCAAAACGAATGATTCAGGAAGGAAGGAAGAAAATGTGTTTTTATGAATGGATCAGTGAATCATTGACTCACAAGATTTGTTTAAAAACACAAATTCATTCAGAAAGGAAACAGAGATTTATGTTGCTGCAGAGACACACATCATGGATTTATTTGGAACAATTTTCTTTGGTGAAATATAAAGGTGGAAAGTAACTACATTACAAATACACAAACTGATCACCTCCATGCCATGCCGAATTGAGGCAGTAATTAAAGCAAAAGGAGCCCTACCAAGTATTGAGTACATACAGTAAATGAACATACTTTCCAGAAGGCCAACAATTCACTAAAAATGTTTTTTTTTTTTTTTTTTGTATTTTTGGTCTTATGAAGTATTCTAATTTGTTGAGATAGTGAATTGGTGGGTTTTTGTTAAATGTGGCCAAAAATCATCACATTAAAAGAACCAAAGACTTAAACTACTCAGACTTGTTGGCATGATTTTATTTAATAGACGAGTTTCACAAATTTTAGTTGAATTACTGAAAAAGCTTTTTCAAACATTCTAATAATTTGTGCGCTGTAATTTTTACTATTTACCCTTCTGAGTGAGTGGGGGAACCAATGCATTTGGAGAG